>NC_085138.1:379786134-380073340 GCF_035046485.1 Aedes albopictus
TGGTGCCGACGAGATGACAACTTACGCTACACACAGGGCGATGAACTCTGCTGCTGCTGCTGCTTCTGGCGCTGGGGTGTTTAGCATTATTTATTTCAGTTGATGTGGGGCTTTGTTTTGAAGAGAGCGGCAAAGGATTTCCACATCCAGATGAGTGGAAGGATTGTAAAATTAATTGGAGAAGCCTTTTACGATCAAAGTGATGTGGGATTGGACACATAGTGAACTCGATATACGCAAAACATGGGAAAACTGTGGAATTAGTTTTGCAAATATATCTGCTCACGAGAAAATTCGTGGAAAACTATATCCTTTACGGTTACATTGCAGTATCTGCTTCTATGCTTTTTAAGATAAGCTGACAAAAACAGCCTAATTTACACAAATAGATGAGAATAATTTAACAAATATTTACTACGATTTTCACCGAGCTACTCGTGCCAATGTTTTAGTTACGTTTATAAATTTTCAGTAGACTAAACTGCCGTGTGCAGCATACTTGTCCCATGTTAATAGGGATTCCCATATAACATCGGATAACTATGCTGCACACGGCAGTGTACAAACAATTGTAAGTATTATTTATCCTTCAGAGTATTCCTGGCATTACTCTTTCAGGTAATATCTATGACCGAGTAATAAAAATGTGACATTTCAAAATTCCAATGATGATGAGCTTACTTGGTATGAATAAAACCTGTCCGAGTTGTGTTCGAGGACGTCGCTACAAGAAAGTTACATAGCGTTTTCGGGGGTTTCGGAAGGTCTGAGGTGCGTTACATGGGGTTTATGGGGGTTTTAGGGGGATTTTGGAGGCATTCCAAAGAGCTTCAGAGCATTTTTGGCTGATTTCAGAAACGTTACGGAGGCGTTACATGGCGTTTTCAGGGGTTTCGGAAGGTATGCGGTGCGTTACATGGGGTTTCCGGGGATATTAGGGGTTTTTTTAGGCATTCCAAAAGGCTTCAGAGCATTTTAAGAGGATTTCAGAAACGTTACGGACGCGTTACATGGTGTTTTCGGGGGTTTTGGAGGATCTAAGGTGCGTTACATGGGGTTTCGGGGGGTTATATGTAGATTTCGGAGGCATTCCAAGAAGCTTCAGAGCATTTTCAGCGGATTTGATTTCAAAGTCGTTACAGAGGCGTTTTGAGGATGGCGGAAACCCTCAGTAGTTTCCCTATATTGTCCCCGAAACCCCAAGCGCAATATGTATTTATTTCTAAAATGGCCTAGGATATCGGGTTTCAACATCAACTCAATTAGCCAGGTTCGAAAGTATCCGTATGGCATGAGACTTTTTGATTTGTTAAACGTGGGTCGTAACTATTCAGTTGGGAGCCACTGACTTTTGTTCCCCTGCTCCATGGTTATGACCCTTGGGACGCACAATCCGAAAATCTTTGTCTCCGCTTCTTCACACTTCCGGTTCCTAATTTATACGCATGTCCCGTTCGCAGTTTTCGGAACCACTGGGATTTCATTAGTTCCCTCAATTTGCCAATCCTCTACATTTTTTGCCGTGATTAAAAAAATGTCACAGTCACCCATGAATATTTCATCTAGCCATACGAGAATGTTTTTGTTGAATGATAGTCAAAACCATACACCGACGATTGTCATGCAAACTACAGATTTTGACAGTACATTTTGGATCACTGTTCCCAACGTGAATAATTTCGTTTTGTTTGCTCATATAGTACCCAGAGATTTGTTCTTCACTAATTAATAGATTGTTTAACTTTATTAAATCGCTGTAATGATTGGAATTTCAAATGACAATATTTCAATATATTATTCTCCTTCTTCTACCGATAGGCTATTCTTTAAATGAGTACTATTTTCCACATTTAACTTTCATGAATAACATTACTTTATATCCTTCTATTGGCTTCTACTTTCTATCATTCTAGGCATCTATTTCGGATTGCAATGCGGTAGTAAATAGCTGCATATAAGCTAATTGTCGTTTTTCTGTCAAATACTGACCACTTTATCATTCATTTATTTAGTATTACATCAAATTCAAGATAAAACTGAATCAACAATATTTCTCCATAATACACGGTTCGTGGCTGCCGCTCTCCATCCTCGGTCGCGCCCGATGGTCGCCAAGTCACGCTCCACCTGGTCCGCCCATCGTGCTCTCTGCGCTCCACGCCTTCTTGTGCCAACCGGATCAGTTGCAAACACCAGCTTTGCAGGGTTGTTGTCCGGCATTCTTGCAACATGCCCTGCCCACCGTATCCTTCCGGCTTTGGCCACCTTCTGGATGCTGGGTTCGCCGTAAAGTGCAGCGAGCTCGTGGTTCATCCTTCTCCGCCACACGCCGTTCTCCTGCACACCGCCGAAGATCGTTCTTAGCACGCGTCGCTCGAAAACTCCGAGTGCTTGTAGGTCCTCCTCGAGCATGGTCCATGTCTCGTGCCCGTAGAGGATCACCGGTCTTATTAGCGTTTTGTACATGGTGCATTTGGTGCGTGGGTGAATCTTTTTCGACCGCAGTTTCTTCTGGAGCCCGTAGTAGGCCCGACTTCCGCTGATGATGCGCCTCCGAATTTCACGGCTCACGTTGTTGTCAGCCGTCAGTAAGGATCCGAGGTAGACGAATTCCTCCACCACCTCGAAAGTATCCCCGTCTATCGTAACATTACTACCCAGACGGATCCGGTCGTGTTCGGTTCCGCCTACCAGCATGTACTTTGTTTTTGAGGCATTCACCACCAGTCCGACCTTTGCTGCTTCGCGTTTCAGGCGGGTGTACAGTTCTGCCACCGTTCCAAATGTTCTAGCGATAATGTCCATGTCATCCGCAAAGCACACAAATTGACCACTTTATCATGTCTTCCAAATTGTCTACTGTCAATTATACCTTTTGTTCTATTCGACCTTTTGTCCATTCGACCTTTTTTCCATTCGACCTTTTGTCCATTCGACCTTTTGTCCTTCGACCTTTTGTCCTTGGACCCTATGTCTTTCGACCTTTTGTCATAGATTCAAAAAGGAGCTGAATAATTACTAAAAATCGGGTTACACGCTGTTTAAAGCTTTCAATTTTACTGAAATTCAAATATCTTGCTGTAGGAATTAAACGGCTACGCAGTCTTCAAAACGGAAAACGAAGTTTATTGTTTGCCCGACGTTTCGACACTGGGGTTTTGTGTCAACCCCAGTGTCGAAACGTCGGGCAAACAATAAACTTCGTTTTCCGTTTTGAAGACTGCGTAGCCGTTTAATTCCTACAGTAAACTTCTCAGTCGATCCGCCAAGAGACAAATATCTTGCGTTATGGTGAATCAATTTTAAATCGCTTGCCATGAAAAGAGAGTTGAAAATAATATCTATCGAACATCTGAATGTAGTTTTTGCATCAGATTACATGTAACATGACACGGGCTTGGTGGTCTACTGGCTAGCGCTTCTGATTCTTATGCAGAAGGTCCAGGATTCAATCTGTGGCCCGTCTCTTTCCCCTTCATTGTATCTTTCAATATACTTTCTCGCTTCTCTCTACATATACAACTCATGTAGAACAGAAACGGGTTGAAAAAGCCGTTTCCCTTCCTTCCTAACACAGGAATTTTTTCGGCTTTCAGTCTATTCTTCATTACACCAACAAAGCTAGCCATGAACATGTCTGACACTTCTCAGGTCATTTTGACTGACCACCAGGGATGCCATATATACAGATTTATCTGTATTATACAGATTTTTGAGCATCCGTACAGATTTCATTTTATATGAGATACAGATTTTTGAGATAGAGGTGCTATTTTATTTTTGTATGGGATACAGATTTTTCACCCAAATTTTGTATGGGATACAGATTTTTGAAAATTGCGATACAGATTTTTCAAAAAATCATCTGGCATCCCTGCTGACCACACACGTGCATGGAAAAGATGGATAATGTATTCTACTTTATCGATCTTGTTGCCGTCCTTTTCATGCTCATGTAACATCTGTCAAAATGACCTGAGAATTGTCAGTCATTTTGAGGTTAGGTTCGTTGGTGTAATAAAGAATCAAGCGATTAAAACGCCCTAACTTCCACTGTGCCTAACTAAGCGAACTGTGCCGCACATCTTTAGAATATAAAAACACACACACACATTTACATAATTCTATCAGCTTTCCCTGGCATCCATCATCTGCTAACAAAATCCCACCAGCACTCCAACATCCGCATGAATTTGTGCAGACGTAGAGGTATATTTGGTCCGATGTGGATACAAATGCTTGAAATCATCACTTCCTTCCCCTTCCCCACATTTACCTGCATCCTGACGTGGCAGGCGCCATTGTCGCTTCAAAAATAGAAGATCACCAACGCTCAACACATTGAAGATGTCTGCTAGTCCCCGGCAGATATCTCATTGGCTACTTGTGTGAGTGTAGCTGGTCTGGGGACACTGGAGTAGCATCTACGGGCGATCAATCAAGCTCAAGCTCTGATTATATCCCTTTCGTGACGGAGCTCTAAAAAGTGAAATTTCCATACAAATTGCTCAAATTTGGCTCTCCAGAACTCTCAGACTTTTTAATATATCAACATTTTTTCTTTGGCATTTGCTAGAGCTACTCCTCTCCTTGTCTTTCGATTCCTAGCCTTGTCCACCTAGATAAAGCGAAAATAAAAAATTTGCGACAGATAAAACTTTTTCATGTTTTACCATTTTTGCTCACTTTTTGTTTAACTTGTTGTGGAAAATTTTACGCACAACATAAACAAAAGTTCGTTTGCACACATGCAAGTATAAGTAATGGCTCAATCATCAAAATAATTTACATCAGGAAAACCAAAGACTAAACAGTTGAAAAAGTTACACAAAACTGTTGTTGCTCAACAGCACAATTGTGCTGGTTCGTCACGAAAGGGATATGTAAAACTTCCCTTAAACAGCTGTACGAATTTTCGCCATGGAGCCATGGAGACTAGGGTAAGTGTAACAATTATGGCTATAGTACCAATTATTCGTCATAGTTAATTTTCACCCTTTAACGATGTTAATCAACAAGAAAAAAATTTGTGAACAACAGATCACGTTCACAAAAGATAGTCGCACTCGTTCAAACTCAACATTTTCCTCAAATCATGGTAGAAAAAAATCATTTTCCTTAAAATATCTGCTTCCTTGCACCCTTTTTCGCCATAGTGTACCAGTTATGGCTAACCCCATAAGGAATGCATGCAAATAGTGCGAAAAGGAACCGATGTTAAAAAAATGTTACCATAACTGGTACGGGGTTCCTATCATTGGCACACGCTGTAATCAATACTAAAAGTAGTTTTGGCTCCGTTTCTATATTTTTCCTGTAAAATATGGAAACTAAGCTGACTTTTAACTTATTGATGACATTCGTTGGTCTTCTCGTTATCTATATATAAATAGCTTTCCTTAATTAGTGCCATAATTGGTACACGCACCCTACTACCAGGAAAACCCTGGAAAATTGAGAATCCTCAGGGATTTTTTTATGTAACTGGAAAAAAACCTGGAATACTCATAGAATACCGTGAACACTCAAGGTAATTTTTGCATCAATTAGTTTTTTTTAAATTTTGTCCTATCTTCTTAACAATTCCTTGATAAAGACCTAACAAAAAGCCGAAACGTCGAGAAAAGCAAAACTAGCCATTTTGATTTACCCAAGACTATGAAAACCGGTATTCCGGAATCAACAAGTTCCGGTCGTACTTATCCAGCTCAGATAAAATAAAGCATTATTGAGTCGTATGAATAAAAGGTTGCGAATTATTTGTAGATTCACTCAGAAGTGAAGTCCACAGAGTTTACTATATTATTGTTGGTATGAATAGAAAAGTTATTGAATACGTGCTCTTACTTAATTAGAACATGAGCTTTTACTCCATGGTTATAAAACATTTTTTTTGTAATGCTGAATGTTCTTACTGGAAGCTTGTGGTTCCCTTAATGATTATTCGAAAAGCAAGTTAAATCAAGAAGGAATCAGGATAACCGTGGTTGAGGAACAATTAGAAGGCTCCTAGATCTAGCAGATATTTACGATAAGTTGACATTTGCTAAAAGATGCTGCAAATTATACGAGGACGCAGATGAATTTGAAAATTAAAATTCTTCTTAAAATTTCTCTACAAGAAATTTCGCCAGGTTTCTTTTTTGAATTTTCGAAGAAAAGCCTCTTAGATTTTTTTCCTGGATTTTCATGGTTACCTACCGGTATTTTTGAAGATTCCAACAATTCTGTCCGGGCTTTTCCCTTAGGATCTTCCAGCATTACTGGATCCCAACCGATTTCTCCTGGAGTTTCTCAAGAGGATCCAGCAGAATTTTTTTCTAGAAGTTTTCCCGTTATTGTTTCCAGAGTCCCTCGTGGAATTTTTCCCGGAGTTTTTCCAGCGTTTTGTTCTTAGAAATTATCAAGGGATATCTTCAAGGGGTTTTATTCCGAGATCTGCACATGAGTTTCTCGCAGGATTTTTTTCTCCGTTCAGGGCACAACTACTTCAACCATCTATTGTGGTATGATCTCTCAGGATTTAACTCAGATATTTTTTCCGGATTTTTTCCTACAGTTTCTCTAGGGATTCCTCTTGAATATTTTCCGTGATTTCTTTTGGTGTTCCTCTTGAGGATTCTTGAGGATGAAAGAGCTATTATTTTCAAAGCTTTTTCTCGTAGTTGTTTAAAGGATTTCACGCAGTAATTATTCCTAGTTTGTTTTTGTTTTTTACAGGTTTTATTTAGGATACTCCCTAGAGCTGTTCCCGGAAACTTTTAAGAAAAGCGTCCGGTAGTTTTGGGTGCTTCTTTAGTGATTTATTTGAAAGTTGGACCCGAAGTTCTAAAGGAATTTTTCAAAAGTTTTTTTACCGGAATGTCTGCACTTACGAAGAAACTCCTAGAGAAACATCGGAAGGAATAGAGCCCGGGTAGACGAGAATATCTAAATCATATCTCAAATCGAACAATTGTTGCTATCACAGTTCGATGCGGTTAAAAAAAAAAAAAAAAAGACACGCACAACGTCTTCAGCTTTCGGCTGTACAGACTGTTTAAAACTTAACATTAGACAACGGACAACGGAGCATGCACCAGTGGAAACGGGGAAGAAACTATTCTCACGAAAAGTTTCAACGCCCGAAGCGGGAATCGAACCCTCACCCCATAGCATGGTGCGATTATAAGCTTGGTGACCCTAGCCGCACGGCTACGAGGCTCCACCATGTTATTGATGATATGTTATTCAAAAACTTAATGAATATCTAACTCAAAGTGATCTGATATCAGTTTTTTTTTACTTGTCCCTATATCTAAAAATCTTTACAATAAATAAATTCAGCTCTTCTGAACTAAATGGTACACATACACCCATAGAGCTGAGGAAACGAAGAACCTCATGCTCATATTTCCATCATATTCACAACAGTGAGTCACAGTTCAGTGTTAAGCACAGGTGGCGATGTGAATCCGAAGGTCATGAGCTCGATGCTGGAAGTTGGATTTTTTTTTTCAAGAAAAAGGTCGACGAAATCTTGACTGTTATTGCTTTGATCTTGTAATATCTTAACGAGCTAGTATTGGGCATTTCACCATACCAGATTTTGTTATTTTATCTGATCTCTTATTTCTTATGTCAAGCCAACTAATATCAGTTTTTCTAATCTTGAAAGAAACTCCGCTAAGAACTATAGAAGGAATCTCGAGTGGAACTTCGGAAGCCAAGAATCTCACAAAAATCCCGAAAGAAACTGTTGAAACACTGTCCCGAAAAAAAAAACACTAAGAGAAATTACTTAATGAACTTTGGATAAATTTCGATAGGATCTCCTGGAGGAATCCAGCGAAAAAAATTATAGTTTTCATTGTTTGTTTATAGTTTGTCACAATCTCGGTAGGAATTATTTATTCATTAGAGCGAATACTTCTGGATGGAAGCTTGGGAGAACTAAAGAATGCTAAAAAAACTGACAAATCTCTAGGGAAAACAAGAATGGTAAACTCTTCCTCGCGGAAAGAACTTAGCAAGAAACTGCGAAAAAATTTGAATAAGAAATTGCGGAATAAATACAAGGGGAATCTCGAATGGAATTTAAGGAAAAACTATGGATAGAATTTCGAGAGAAACTCCCCAAGGGATTTTGGAACGACTTCTGGATAGATTTCCAATCAAATTTCTAAACAAATCTTTTTAACAATTCGTAATCCCAGAAAGTGTTTTTAAGAAGGATTCACCGTAAAGCCAAGATGACTGGTACCACCCGTTTTTATTAGGAATTGTTTATATGCTATCGTAATATCCTGTTTTCCGTTAGATTTTCATCGTAGTCTTAATATTACCAGACAACCAACACAGAGAACAAACATTTACCCCCAGTTTCATAACTATCTGACTAAATTAGCGGTATCTGGTGTGGGGAATTTTGGATTGGACTACTGAATGTTTTTTGCTGATTTTTTTCAGTGTTTAGATGTTATTTTTCTAAGAAATTTTCTATGGAAATATCAAAGCAATTTCTCGCATAAACTATAGGAAAAATCTAGTAAATTTCCAGATTTTTATTTTATTTTCGGCTGAGTTTTTCAAAAATTCAGAAGAATTTCACTGAAGTTTTTAATATATTTCTGAATTATTTTCAACAAGTATATAAATTTAAGAATATGTGTGTTATTTTTTGCATTGTAAATTTCCAAAATTCATTGGCTTATGAGTAGACCCTAAAAGCGTTTTCGTTTTTCAACGTGTTTGTTTTCTCCAGTGAATTAAATGAGAGAAGAGGTTTAAGACTGGTGTAAATAATTTTCTAAGAGGCCATCCATAAACTACGTTGCCACGTTGGAGGGGAAGGGAGGGGTTGAGGGTTGTTGAGCATGGACCACGGTCCATACAAATGTATGTTATGGGGGGTTTCGGCTTTCAGTCTTCGCGTAATCATAAACGGATTTATGTTCTACACCTGACGTTTCGGCTACATATATTGAGCCTTTTTCGAAGCAAAGATAATCACTCCGTTCAATCGTGAGTTAAAATGTGTTGAACATAGTCACACTTCATCCATTCAGTCCAGTGGCGTAGCCAGAAATTGTCTCTGGGAAGGGTTTTCAACGGTCAATGATACCTTTTTTGATTTGCCACTTACATTTTGTAAACAGTAATGAGCAATTGTATTGGTAGTTTGAAAATAGCGGCGCAGCTGAAAAATTTTTTCGTCGCAAATTCGTTCAGTATAAAAATTGGTTCCAAAATATTTGGCTCTGGGGGGGGGAGTTTAACCCTAAATACCCCCCCCCCCCCCCCCCGTGGCTACTTTTCAAATCTACCGGTTCACTTATATTGGGTTTTGTTTCACCTCCTACACTCTTGCTCTTTCGGGTCACTTTCGCGCCAAATTCGGATTCTGTATACACATTGCACACGAACGTTAATGTCAACCGAAGCCGGTCCTCGTCACTGGCTTTGGGACAGAAGGTTGAATGGGACAAAAGGTCGAATGAACATAATATTAGTAGACCTATGTATTTACCAGCTGGCATGTCTCGCTTATAAGACCACTTTTTTTGAGAAGTCTTCATACAATTTTTTTTTGTATGGACGAAAAACCACAGGGGGATGGAGATAGGGTGTACGGAATCTCCTAAAAAATTAGCACATGGTTTATGGACAGCCCCAAATAGATTTTCCTGTTCTAGTCTAGTCTAGACTTTTCTTCAGCCATTTAATGAAACAATACTGGAAAACGATCGAAAGGACTCATTTTATCATCTTTTTTGTCATTATTGGGGTAATACTAAATGCATTCCTCATTGTTTGTTTTTTTTTTTTAATTTTATTTAGATAATGGCGCAAAATTTGGGGCCCTCTATATACCACGTGGATATCTAAGAGGGGGGAGGGGGTTTGAGAAAAGTCCACGCTTGTCCATGGAGAGGGGGGTGGGGTATGTGAATGAATTGTCCACGTGGACAGTATTGATTTAAGAAATAAAAAGATTCACCAACGAACAAATTATTCCTTTATGAAACTTCTCTATTATATTGTTTTTATTAAATCACTTGGTTTTAGCTGGTGCAGCTACTCCAAGGATAAAATCATAGCAAAGCAAAATTTCTTGAAAAATTAAGCCGATGCAAATATTATTTCTTTCTAATGTCTGAGACCTCTCGTTGAGTACGAACGAGAGTTTTTTTCGCCCCTTCAATATATTGGGATTATTGAAGGGGGCCTTTTCAGGATTTTAAATTGCCTAGTAAAAAATACTAAACAAAATTCTGTAGTTATAAAATGAAGCGTTGATCGTAACAGTGATGGAGTTTCTATCAAAGTTTTCGTTGAAATTCTTAATGGGTTTTTGACAGATTTTAAATACCTACATATCTGTAGATACTTTCAAGACAAGAACTTTGTAGGTAATTTCTTCGTAAATATTACATATTTAATAGCACATTAAAGTCAAAATCATATAACTATATATGAGTTTTGAAACTTCACTATGTTCTATGAAAATGTTTCTGTAATTACTGTTTCTTCGGCAATGATCTAAAAAATTACAATCTTTAATAGTTTTAATAATATCTCAGCTAAAAAGTCATCTAAAAATATGAGACGGGAAATCGTGGGTTGAACAAACATTCAGAGAGCCATGGCTATGGAGATAATTTGTAATACGAAATTATTCGTAATATATAAAATTTAGAAATATACTTCATTTAATGCATCATTCTCTAAAAAATCACTTTGAAATATTTGAAAGAAACAGTTTATTAATAAAAAAAAACTCGAAATATTTTGTTTGTAAAGTCCACGCTTGTCCACGGGGAGAAGAGAGGGGGACAAAAATCACGACTTTCCTGTCCACGTGGTATATGGACGGCCCCTTTTCAAATTTATTTGTCACACACATTTGGAGGAAGGATCAAGGCAGTTCCTTATTTATTTTGCTTGTGGAAAATGTTTATCATTTTTCCAGAAACCATGTTTGCCTTTCTCTTACATAAGAGTGTACTGAAAAGCTATAGGCTTATTCAAAAAACGAATTTTCGATTAAAGGCTCGGAGGGTCAAGTGTATATAATAATTATTAGTATCATATATTCATCAACTTAGTTCGAATAATTGAGGTGATGCCTGTATGTATATCGGTGCACAAAATCAAATTCCCCCTCGTTTATGGCACTTCCCATTGGCCGGTTGAACGCATTTAAGCACAAATCATATCAAAATTTTACCGCATTGTTCACTATTGGAAATGGTCCAGATTGGTCAAGGCGTTCCGGAGTTATGATCATTTTAGTGATCCGAATCAGCACCAGTGGAACTGTTCGTATACCAAAACTGAACCAAATCCTATCATGCGACACATAAAATTACGCCGATTTTTGCAAAATCCACAATGTTGCCCCAAAAATCAATATGGCGACCCCAATTCCAAGATGGCGGTCCACAATTGGCTTCTTTGACGGTGTTGAGATAATTTAATATTCTAAATCTGCATGTCAAAATGACCCGAAATCCAAATTTTCATGAAATTTGGAGCCCGGGAACCAATTCAAAAATTAATTTGAAGTTTGTATGGGAGCGATTTCTCGCATCACCCCTCGTCGCAGTTTGTACTGGGCGGAGCTGTCAAGCAGTTGCCCAGCTGTCAAAAGGTGATTTCAAAAAATATCTTTGAAATTGATTAAGGTACCAAAATAAAGTTCTAAAAATCTGAAAAAAAAAATCATAGTGGCTCTTTTGTATGAAATCAAAAAATCAATACATTTTTTAAAATTTAAAAACCCAATTAAAAGGGATGCTGTTTTAAGGCGTATTTGGCTCTGAAACCGTGTATTAAGGGTTAGTTTTGCGAGGAGATTTCCGAAGTTCAAAAAAGGCGACCACAAGATTCAGGATGGCGGATGTTTTATGGAGTTTTGCTCTGAAGCCATGCAATTTGGGTTAACACAGCAATGTTCCGATTTTTTCACTGTCTTCGTGCGAAAGGGACTAAATATGAGAATTAAGGCGAAACTGAAAGCATTTCCATTTTTTTTTGGTTTTAGATTTTTAAATAGATACCGAAGCAGTATTTTCAAAACCGTTTTTTTTGTGAAATAATATTCAAAAATGGTTTCTGCGAAAACGAAAAACATTTTCCACCACGAAAAAAAAAATCAGGAGATACCTTGATCCATACTCTACATGTGCACGAAAACCGATTTTGAAAATATTGCTTCGTTATTTTATAAAAAATCAAAAACCAAAAAGTGAGGAAATGGATCCAGTTTCGCCTTAATCTCTGTATTCTTCTTCAAGTTAACGTTTGAAGCGCGATTTACAGCGCAAAAAGTATAGAAAGCGCGCGGAGACTTTGTACAATGTTTAAAAACATTTTTGAAAAGGGGATCATAAAATCGGGACAAATATAAATAGAAATGAATTCGTGTTTGCATGTCAAAATATTTACAAAAATCGACCGGTAAAGCAACATAAACAGACAAATTTGAAATTCCATTTTTGCCCTATTTGTCTAGAGAATTGCACATCAAAAACATAGTAGGCAGGCAACACGACGTTTGTTGGGACAGCTAGTACTTAATGTAATGGGTCAATGAAGCTAACTTTTCTAGCGTTCACCGCATGTAAACAGAGGCGCCACCGTATATGTTCATTAACACTGTGACAGCAGTGGAGCTATGTCAAACACACAAGGCTACGGTGCCCGAGCAGAAGGGCATACCTTACAAATACCGTGCAAAGAGCAACCTGTGCTCTAATACCTCAAGTTGGTATTGCTATATTATTCTACGCAATGTTATGAGAACACCACAATAACAAATGGAGGTATTTGAGCAAAGTTAGGTATTGATGTGGTATTGTTGAATTAGCTGGGAAAATAACTGAATAACACGATTTGTTATTACATCATGGAGCTATCGAAAAATATTCAATTTAATAGCAAGACATGTTATTACTTTGTTATTTCATATCTTCTGGATAACAAATAGAGCACATGAAATTTATGGTATGCATTCATTATTGAAAGACTTGTTATTTTTCAGGTGTTATTTATACAAAATTATGGTATTCATTTTTGTTATTTTGCCTCTTATGTCCACCTAATGAGGGGCATATCGAGGTAAAATGTTATTTAGGATAAATACCTCCATATGTTATTTTGTTACTTTTCTTTTCTGCTCGGGTGGTGCTATCTGTTCATTCCATAGCGGCCGTTTTAATTATTTCAATGACCCATTGCACAGATATCTGGAGTTCAAAAGCAATGATCAGAAAATCTAAGATGTTAGCTCAAAACTAAAGTTTTAAATTCTAATATATTGCTACAATATAAGTATATTTGGTATGGGGAAGATGTCCGGAGAACAAGACTGCCCAAGTAACCAGTAAGCATTTAAAATAGCATTCCTTCAGCATTATAGTAGCCTTTACGACAAGGCGTTTAATGCTAATTAGCCGTATATGCGCCTAAAGTGCTACCTCACAGCAGGTTTTGGCAAAATAACGGGCTGTCTTAGTGCGATCCCTTCAGGAACGTCGTGACGAAATGTCAAAGAAGCGTAACGCCTCGTTGAGCAAAAAAAAAAAAACAAAAATAGATTGACGTCTGCTTCTCGTTCTCTCAGCCTGCTTCCCCGCCTCACCGTCCTTCCATATTCCAGCCGGTGATAGGTGGTACATTTTTGCTGATTTTTGTAGTGATGTAGGTTTGAACTTACGATCCGGAGATTGATTAATCAAATCTGCTTCGGATTCTGTTGCTCCTGATCCACGATGCTAAAGCTGTCCCGGTGGCGTGCGTTGATTTAATCGCCAATATAAAGAATGATTCGATAACAGCTTCAGATTCAACATCCAAAACTTGTTTTCATTGAGATATTTCATTGTGGTAGAGCATTACGATCCCTTATTTTAAATATCTGTGGAATAAGATTGTTTCTTCCCTCTTTCAAACAATCCTATGATCCACCAAAGCATGCACCTATTCGGCACATATTTTCCGACGAAATGATAAATAATTGGTGATTTTTTGATGGACATGCTCCCAATCCAATCCAGCTGCAATAATGTTTTCTTTGGTGCTTTTGGATGAGTAGGGGAAAATGAAGAAACAAATACACAAATTTGTAAACAGAAGCATAGGCTCTGTAAGAGAGAGACAAAATGTGTTGCCAAATGCGTAACATATCTCCAAACCTTTTTGCTCCTAGCATTTAGAGAGCAGTTGAAAAGCATTCTGTAAGCTCCCAAGTGAAACCACTTCAAGCAGTTGAAATGCTAATTAACAGCCGAAAGCTTTTGAGCAGCACAGCTTATGCTAACTCAAGGCAGCTATGCATTCGAACTGCTTATGTAGGGCAGCAAGCAGTTGAAATGCGTGATACGGGCTGATACACGGTTTATTCAAATGCTTAGTGGTTACCTGGGTGGTGACCAGAAAATCCATGATGGTGTCTCAAAATTATAGATAGCTAAAGGGTGAGTCGATAATTATTGTGCCATTTTCAAACTAACGTAACTTTTTTCCTACTTCACCAAAATCAACCAAATTTTGCACAGTTTCTCCTTATAGTCTATTGTTCACATATTATGAATTCAGCAGTTATCAGTGAGATTTCGGTCGAAATAGAATAAATTTAGTTAACAGTTCTAAAAAAGATGTTGTACAATCACATGCTAAAATCAAAAATCATGGTTTCGCGCCTTGGAACAATTAATGATTATACATTATCGGATCATCTCAATGTTCGTCAATAGGTTTCAGGAACGGTTGTCAGTGAAACATAAGCTTGGAGGTGGGTGAAAACCATGCACGATGCGCATAAACAAACCAGAGAGCTTTAATTATTTGTTTCAAGTGGAGCCTGAACATGCTCACATGGAGGGCGTTAATTAAAAATGTCGTAAATTTCACTAAAACGCATCCTAAATTTGAACCTATACCAAAAAGTTGAAATACATACATATACTAAACTTCTGTAAAAATTTGGTTTCATTTCGTTAACTGTAGACAATTTTCGAATCAGTTGAAGGTAGGGTGGCACAATAATTAACGACTCACCCTTTATGCACAATTCAATATTGCGATTTTTATAGAGTTTACGTTCCCAAACTAGGTAATATGGGTAGGAACATATGAAAGTTGCCCAAAGATCAAAAAATTGTACAGAATAAAAATAGAGATGGCAGCTCTAAATGTATAATGAATATTGTAAATTTGGTATACTTGGTATGGAGAAACAAAAGCCAGTTGAACGATATGTTTGCTTGTGCCGTGAAAGAAATTTTTATTAAATGAATAGAAAAGTGCGATTTTCATCAACTTGTACAACAGAGATGGTTATATTTGCGGTTTAGGGGAAGATGATATAGATCGATGAGATTAGAATTGAACCTTATGACAACTAGATTGCCGGGTCATTAATTGGCTCGGTAGCTTAGTTGGTAAAGCACTTGTCTAGCGAATAAGGGTCGTGAGTTCAAATCTCACCTGAGCTGTGGATTTTTTCCCAATTTAACCAATAATTTACCCATCTGTAAATATGTACGTTGAGTTATTTGAAATTCATAATTGATCACACGGATTGGTATTACCGAAAATTTGCACTTTGAGTGAATCAACTTGAGTTTGGTTGAATTGGTTTTTCGAAGGCACCAGAGAGGCACCAGGTAGATTAATAAGGGTTTTCATGTCTAACGTCTGCTATGCCTTATGTCTTTACAACTAACGTTGAGCATTTAAATCACTCGACTTAGAAAAGGCACGCATTAGCAATCCCATAGCAGCAAATAATGCCAGTCAAAAGCCAACTGATTGAGGCTCTGTTCTCCATATCCTTCGGCTGGCTTTTAAAGGAACAACTCCTAATAGAAGGAAAGAAAGGAAAAAAACTGTGGCAGGAAATATTGTTCCATAATTTTCCCATTTTTATTGGAACTCATCCTGCTACCTGCCAGTAGTCCCACAGAACGAGAAGCTCCATACCGCCATTTGTCCCAGTTTCTCATTTGCCTATTTTTCATCGCTGAGCTGATACGGTGGTGTTGGGAAATCCAGGATAGCAGGTAGAGGATGAAAGTTTTTCCAAAGTATGTCAATGCTAGTCGATTCTGGAGTTTTTGACTGTATTCCCTCGAAGGAAATAGCGAAGCCAACGTCTAGGTTGTTTCCATATCTATATTTCCTCATCGTGTTCAACATTGATGGAGGGGTATTTTTCTTTTGACACAAGTTTTTCGGTTTCACTACTTTATCCAATCCATTGGACATAAGTTCGCTGACGGTGTATTTTTCAACAGTTGCTTGTATGCTGAGATTACTTAGAGAAAAAGAATGAGCGCATTCAGTCTCAATTTATTTGTATGTAGTAACGTGATTAATTTAAAATTACTTACAGCTTTTTATTTTTTTCCTAGTTCCTAATCTATTTTTAGCAGAGCTAGATTCAGTAAGTTTAATATCTCAATCAGTGTTGGTAAAATCTCAAATTCTCAAATCTCATGGTTGAGTTGTTTCACGCGCGATTCTTGACTCGCCAAACTCACCGCTGAAAAAATCATGCATGAGTTGACTCGCGATTTCACTCATTGCTTTATTTCTTGGTGTTCTGATTATTTACATCAAAGTTTTTAGGATTATATGATAAAGCAAAAGCAAATCTAGCGTACAATAACATGGAATGCCATTTAAATTTAATTAGATTCGATTTACAAGCGAACGAGATTTCGGCGCTTGACTCGTAAGAGCGAGATTTTGCATGAAAATCTCGCGCGTGAGAAAATTATTCAGAATCGCGTGCGAGTTTGCTCACGCATGAGCGATTCATGGGTCTCCTTTGAGTTTGATTTTACCAACACTGATCTCAATGTTTAGATTTAGCGAAACTGTTTTCTCTTGAAATAAATGTTTTAGTGCTTGGACTACTAACTTTGACATAAATAGAATAGTAAAAAAAACATGTATTAATTTCATCAAGAGGAAATATTTCAACATAACATAAAATCCAAAAGATGTCTGTTAAGATGCTTTGAACACGATGTCCCAGTTCCAAATATTCCTATTCCACTGTTAGCAGACGACGCCACACAAGAATGATAAAGTTCCTTGTTCCTCTTTTCGGGAGGGAAATCGATGTCTTCAACGTTGTCGTCGTCGTCGGAAGTAAAGTGTTTTTGCGTGTTTCAAATTTGACGCATTTGTTACTGCCATGCTGTGCGAGACGACGGCGCTGCTGTATGTTATCTTTGCAGACTAACCTCCCCCATCGTCATCGTCGTGTGTGGAGGATTACTGGATATCCATTTGTTCGAACGAGAGCATTCAATTTGGGAGGATAATCAATTGGATTGATCGATGAGGTGTTTATGGGTTTGGTTTTTGCAATCGGCAGGTTGATTAGGGGATTTGTTGAGCGAAGTTTGCCTGGAAGATAATTCACGGAAGGTTGAACCAATGAGGAGAACTTGATGCTTAAAGTTCATTCGGCGCTGGAAAGCACGAGAAATCAATATAAGATAAATGCTGTGTGGTAAACTTTCAGTAAATCGATATCATCGACCTATAAATCCGTCAAACTCTAAAAAGCGTTCAAACTGTGCGGCGCCAGGTATCAAACTTCGCTCAACAGTATCTTTTTCGGTCCGGACCAGCTCAAATCAACCTGCAATCTGGGTGGAAATTAAACCGCTCGCTCTGATGGACCCAGATTTATCGCATTCCACGAAATTGTTAGACACCGTGATACCCAGATAGACCTGGTACCTCCAGTGTGAATGGATTCCAGATAAGCAGCGCTTTGTGAAATCGTTTTCCTCGGAAATTCCGTTTCAAAAGGTTACCGGCGAGCGACGGACGCTCATTTTCGTCAAAACACGTGAACGGTGTGAAACCCGAGATGTGGATATCGGCGTTGGAGAGAAAAGTATCACCAATCCAAAATTAGAGGGGTCGAATCATTCAATGGAATCGATGATTTGACTCACCTTTTCAGAGAGTTGTGCCTGTTGAAAGTTTGTGACTAAAGGAGTCCTATCTTTGCTATTTAAGTTTTCGATTCAGCTATGGAACTGAACGACATACGAACTTTTTCATCTTTCAATGAGAACAAATTAACGAAAAATAGGATTTTTATCTATTTCCCGTCTATCTTAACAACGACGAATGAAGATCGAGTTTAATTTCGCACCTCGCCTAACACTTTACGGAAAATTTGGTATCAATTACTGATATATAAATTTCCTTCCATATTATGTAAAAAATATTGTGAAGGAACCACCAATTCCCTCAAATAACAGGTTTGAATAATTGTCCCTCAGGTTCTGTTTCCGTCTAGGTCTAATTCCCGTCTATTTTGGGCACAACCTGAATTCTATTCCCGGAATTCCCCTTTTACGTAAAACTAAAGTATGGTAAATTGCCAATTATTGCACGCCTTAAACACTCGCCAATTGTTGCACATTCCATGCTTTTCTTATGAGGTGTGCAACAATTGGCAATTTACCCTACATAGGACGGTCAAACATTAAAATTTAACCGTAAGTGTTTATTCGAAAAGTTCCACGCACGCACATACTTGATTGTCTCCACCCTAGATGAAAACAACTTATTGTTTACATTTTACCGACGGGAAAATTGGTTAATTTGATTAAAAGAATAGATTTTGCTACTGCAGCAGAATAGTAAAATCTGAATTTGAAGTGTCAATTTCTCGTTTTTTGCTAAGGCTGACCAAGCCAAATGTAAATGGCAACGTTTAATGGCTCTGACATTCAAACACGCAACCGAAATACGTGTTTGATGAACAAACTGAGATTTGAATTACGAAAAAAACACTTGCTCCGGTGGGAATCGAACACACGACTCTCAATTCGCTAGACGGGCACTTCTTTCCTCCAAGCTACGGACAACGGAGTCAACTAATTTCATCCGAAGGGGATTTGGGTTGTAAAAAGGAACAAACAATATGCATTACTGGAATCGAGTTCAGTTCTGTGTCTTCAGGTGACAGAGTTGGCTCTGTAGCTTGGAGGAAAGAAGCACTTGTCTAGCGAATTGAGAGTCGTGGGTTCGATTTCAACTGGAGCAAGTGTGTCTTTTCATAATTCAAATCTCAATTTAATCATCAAATATGTCCCAAGAATAATTTTGATGATCAATTAGCTTTGTAGGAGTTTCAGAACTGCCATAAAACCTAATACTTTTTATTTTGATTTTATGATGGTTCTAAGAACCTTTTCTAGTCTATTTTACTTAAAAATGTTACTTGAGGTATTTCTGGTGAGTGTATGAATGTTTTTCTTTGATTTGGTCTAAACGAGTTACTATAAAAGCAGATGCAACTTCTATCTTGTCAGTTGAGTTGCATTTAAACACCGAATTTCTTAAAGTTGCGACTTTGTTTCATAGGAATCACAAATTACCTCGTGTTTGACATCGATTCATGGAGGCGGAGCCTACATATTTCTCACAAGTAGCAATACAGTCAGCTTGCATTAAATGTGCTATGTTATACAAATGAAACATCTTTACTCTGGTTGGTTTGTTCAGATTAGGTTCCAAATATGTGCGGTAAACTCGCGCGTCTTTTCGTTTTGACAGTTCTCTAACTTGTGACAAAGAAGGTGCATTGAAGTAACACGTAACTTCAATAGCTTTTTTGGTGTGTTGAGCAGCAATTCACTCACAGAGCTTCTGTTGTAGTATGTAAGGTAAGTGGTTAATACTCCTGGTGTTCATGGTTCGAGTCTGCACAAATTTTTTCCATTTTTTAATCTTCCCCCCTGTTGCACAACGATTCAGATTCTGTGCCTTTTGCGTTTCAAAGAAGAAGCAATTGTGTTCTACCGTCCCTAATACGAATAGTCCATAAATTGCACTGATGTTTCTGTAGTAAATTCCGAGCAGAAGAGAATAATAACAGCCCAAGGAGGGATATTATTTGGGCAAAATAACTAAATAATAGAGTCGATTATTTTTAAGTAATAGTAATAGTAATAGTATTTTATTGAAAACGGTAGCCTGTTAGTACATAACTTTTGATCAGATCAAGGAAGCATTAACGTAGCATATTATGTTATAAACTTGTCTGTCATAAGCAGCAAAATAACAAATATCATAACAAAAAAATGTTCCTGGAAAACCATTTTAATAACTTGTTATGTTAGTTTAAATAACAACTTAGGTAATAACAGTGAATTCGAAAAATATTTCAATAACAAATTTTGATACTAATATGTTATTGATAATAATTGGAGAGCGAAATTTGTTATGATATCAAACTCGCAACTAAGTACAGGGGATAGACAAAATTATCGGGACAGGCAAAATTTTCACTTTTCAAAAAATGTCCAATTAGCTGTAACTTTTCGAAAAGCGTATCAAAAACTCTCAAATTTTCACTGTAAGTTGATCAACTAAATGTGTATCAGTGGACGAAATTTGGAAAAGATCGGGCTATTCTGCACGAAGTTATAAGCATTTTAGAAAAAAAAAAAAAAGGTAGAATTATCCGATAGCCAACTTTGAGCTGTTATAACTCCGGATTCAATGAACCGAATGCAATGAAATTTTGTCCATTTATGACTTATATAATGAGCTCTGAAAAACGTTTGACACAACTTGAAATTATTAACGAGAGAAAAAGATATAGCGATTTCATTAACTTTATGGTTTTTTAGTAAATTGGTCTATATTTAATATGCATCCCATTACTTTTTCAATGAATTGCCGCCTATGTTGTAGCTTTCTTTCAAAACATATCTGTATTCAAGACAATCAGAGAGAATTTAAATAAACTATAATTAGTATCTTCAATTTTGTAACTATATTGAAATTTAAGAAAATTTGGTGTTTTATTAGAAAAATAATCTAATCGTTATAATTGTCTTCCGTGTTAAGAATTTTAAGTTATGTCAAAAGTTTTTCAAAGCTCATTATACAAGTCATAAATGGTCAAAATTTCATTGCATTCGGTTCATTGAATCAAGAGATATAACAACTCAAACTTGGCTATCGGATAATTATAGTTTTTTATGAATCTTTATAACTTCGTGCAGAACAGTTCGATCTTTTTCAAATTTTGTCCACTGATACACAAATAGTTGATCAACTAACAGTGAAAATTTGAGAATATTTGATGCACTTTTCGAAAAGTTACAGCTATTTGAAATTTTTTTAAGAAGGGAAAATTTTGCCTGTCCCGATCATTTTGTCTTTCCCTTGTTAGTTATAATATTTGCCTCACGCCAATAAAATGAGTATCATCACTCTGACGTAAGATATATTTTCAAATGATCGAAAAACTGTTCTACTTTAATTGTTTTCGGAGTGCGGTTTTGAAATCAACACGTAATTATGCTTGAAAAAGTTTGATCGTCGATAGCAATTTGGGGCTTTCATTTTGTTTTTTTTTCAGCACTGAAACTGAAGATTTTTAAGAATGCTCAACAGTTTTGCAGTACATTTTTGATATATTGGAAACATTTCACAAAAAATACATTTTTTATGAAACTTTGTTTTAATTACTTCGATTTTACCCTGGACTCAAGAATTATGTCGATTTTTTTTTCCTGGAATCTACAAGGATTTCTCCAAAAATTTCGCTAGAATTTATACTGAACTTCCTCTGATGATTTCCTACAGAAGTTTCACCAGAAACTTCTGCAAGATTTTTCCTAAATTTTGCTCCATCAATTTATCTTAGGATTCGGTAAGAGACTTCTTCTTTGTTTATCCATGGACTTCTCTGAGGATTTTTTCAGGAATTTGCCCTATAATTCTTCCAGAAACTCGTCGACAGATTTCCTCATAAACTTTTCCATATACAACACTGAAAAAAAATCTAAAATTTCTCCGAGAGTTCTTCATCGGAATCTTTTACAGATTCTCAAAGACTCCTCTGGAAATTCCTACAGAATTCTGCATAGAATCCCTTTAAGGATTTCTTCAGATTTTATTGTGATCATTTGTCCCGAAGATCATCTTAAGATGTTTCTCCAGGAGTTTTTCCGAAGAATTCTCCAGAAGTTCTTTAATAAAATAATCAGAAGAATTACTTTTGGAATTTCTAACAAGATTGCGCCAGAGATTTATGGAAGGGTTTCTGCAGAACTTCCAAGTGGTTTTCCGAATATTATTTACGGAATTCTTCAGAGGATTCGTTCAGAAATTTCCTTCTTAACTGATACAAAACTGGAATAAACCAAAGGGCCAGGTCATAATTGTTGGATTATTGTTTTGATCAGAGTTGTTATAAGAGAAACGCGGAGAAGATTTTGGTTGTTTTTATTTATCACTCCCAATAACAATAATTTTTTAGGTAAACAAAAAATATGTTTTAGCGTGAGTGTTAGTCTGAGCTGTCCAAAAGTCGCCAAGCAAATAAGTGACGGCACAGCTTTCATCAACACATTCTCATGTTGAGTTTTGTTTACCATGTTATTCTCTGTTGTTCTATTACCTTGAATTTGCTCGATTGGAACCGCGTTTGACGGTTCAATTGGAACTTTTGGTTTCAGTCTTCGCGCTTCTATTTATAAACAACTTCTCTTGTTTTGATTTCAAAATTTGTTACTGTTGTTGTTAAGTTGGTCAATAGTACACAAATAACAAAACCATTACTTCAACAAAACATGTTATTAAAATGTAATTGAGTGAATGTTATTGATGATAACAAAATGAAATTGCCTAACATAATTTGTTATGGAAAAGCTATGCCTTGATAATTTAATAATAACAAAACGAGGTATAAAAACAGGTTATGTGATTACGTAGTTATAAATTTGCTATTCTCCTCTGTTCGGGCCGGCTTGGCAACAAGTCGTGTTGCTTGGGTAAAGTTGTAACTTTGAAGTACTACTGAGCTTATGTGGTTGGTTCAACAAGTAAATCAGGTGAAGTGAAATTTAAACGGTGATGAAGAACAATTCGGCTAGCTGCTGCTTTGGTATGGTTGTCTTCGTCGTACGAAAAAGGAGACAAATTTTAACCTCGTAAGTGGTGTGAAATTGAAACGTGAAATTTCGCGTAATTATTCAATTGTACAGTACTATTGAGGCTGGTCTACATCTTTTTGCTTCCATCTAATAAATCATTGGCATTGGCTATTTTCCGTGTGATGTTATGGTAATTAATGCACATGACTAAGTAAACTTTTACCAATATAACATTGGCGCCTGAAAAAATCAACTTTTACTGGCACCTATTACATAGCTTGAGCTTAATTGACCGCCAGTGGATGCTATCCCAGTATCGCCAGACCAGCTACATTCACACAAGGAACCAATGAGATATCTGCCGGGCACTATGTAGGCATCTACAGTGTGTGAGTGTTGGTGATCTTCTATTTTAGGTGACAATAGCGCCTACCACGTCAGGTTGCAGGTCAATTCTGGGGAGTGGAAGGAAGCGATGATTGCAATCGTTTGTATCCACAGCAGACCGAATATACCTCTGCGTCTGTATGTCGGAGTGTTGGTGGGATATGGTTGGAAATTGGTTCACACATTGGTGCGTGGATGCCAGGCGTAAGGTGATAGATTAGCGTATTTATTACTGTAAAGATAATGCGGCACAACTCGCTTGATTGAATAACTTGTAGGCGTTATATGACAGAGTGACACTGTGCTGTAAAAGTTGGAAGGATGGAAAGTGGCGTTTTAAGCTGTTTCTGTTCTAGCGATGGCAATGGACATCCGAATATACATGCGTTGTATATATAGAGAGGTGGGAGAAAGTGTTTCGATAGGTTCAATGTAGGAGGAAAGGGACGGACCAGGGATTGAACTCAAGATCTTCTGCATTCGAATCAGAAGCAGTACCCAGCCAACACGAAGTCGTATATGATGTAGAATAGGATGTTTAAGTGAATATCATATACGTACATACATGCTTCCATTTAACCGCGTGTAAAGTGTACGCATATCAACTCCACTTTAGCATCCTATTCAACATCATATGCGATCGTGTGTTGGTTGGGTAGCCACTAGACCACAATCCCGTCTTCTTACAGGCACCAATTACATAATGTTTAAAAATTAAACATTGTAATAAGCGGAATCTGTGGAAAATTCTCGCAGGAATATATGGGAAAAAACACCTCGAAGAATACACTGAGGACCTTCCAGTGGGAGTTTCCATGAAAACACTTGGACAAAAATTTCGCACGGAATTTATGAAAGAGTTCGTGACAAACAAAAACCTTACGAATTCCTGAAAGAATCTGTGGAACAATCTCCAAAGGAATCCCCAGATTTTTAGTATATCTTCAAAAGAAAGTCTGATAGAATTCTTCTAAAATATTTGAAATGAATCCTCGAAGGATTTTTTCAAGGAGTCCGTAAACAATTTCTGAGAGAATTTTCAAAGACTTTTCAAAGGATTCTAGAAGAAGTTCCTAAAGATAATATTTAAAGGATATAAAGGATGAAGGTATCGATGGAGGAATTTCGGGAGGAAAAAATAATTCTTGAAAGACTTTATAAAGAACTACATGAAAGAAATTCATGGAAGAATTTCTTAAAGGAATCCACGAAAATATTTCTTGAGGAATCCATGGATGAATTTGAAAGAATCTTAGGGAAAAATCTGATGAAATGATTTCCTAATGAAGTTCTAGCAATATCTCTGGATGATTTTTTTTAAACCTTTAAGAATTTCTAAAGGAAATTTCGAAGAAATTGTTGCAGGAATTCAGCATTTCTGATTTACTGAAATAATTGCTAAATAAATTTCTGAAAGAGTTCGAAAATTGTTATTTATGTAATGAGTTGTAAAAAGTTGATTTTTTCAACACGAGTCGTACATTTATCCAACGAGGCTTGCCGAGTTGGATAAATATGAAGAGTGCTGAAAAAATCGAGTATTGCAACGAGTTCCATACAAAATTTTATGCAATGATTTTTTTCATTTTACAACTCATTTGAGTTGCAAAATGTTCATAATGCAACCCAAATGAGTTGCATTATAAACATTGTGCAACTATTTTTTATTATGCAACTCATTTCAGTTACATAATGAACCAGTTCGGAAAAATTGGCCATTATGATACCGAAATGAGTCCTATAAAATGGATATTATGATACTGAATTGCATAAAAAAAACTTAGGATATCCTCTGGTTAAACTTCTGAAGGAAGCTGTAGAAGATTTTCTAATTTTTAATGAAGGGCAAAAACTGATGGTTTGATTGATATAAGAGGCAAAAGATTAGAAATAATATCAAAATCTAGTATGGAGAAGTGCTCAATAATAACTCGTTCAGATATAACAAGATCAAAACATATAACAAACAAATAAGATACAAGATTTGTCGATTTTTATTTTCTTGAAAAATAAAAAAAAAATCTATCAACAGCCAGTATTTAACATTTGATCTAAGGATTCACAGCCGGTGCTGCTTACCACTCAACTGTTTCTCACTGCTGCGAGTATGCAGGGAATAAGAGCATAAGGTTCTTTGTTTCCACAGCTCACGCAGGGGCACATGGCAATTCACTAACATTGAGCCACCTCTTTGGGTGTTTGTGTTCTATTTCGTCAGAAGAACTAAACAACCAAACTCGTTCTTATGTAGAAATTGTCAGATATTTTGACAATAAAACGCCAAAATCACATCGATATTTGACATCCAAAATTGTTCGATTTGAGATATGATTTAGATGTTCTCGTCTACCCAGGTAGTAGCAACGCACGTCGCACTAACATTCCTTCCCTTCCTCGATGACCGTAAGGGCGTGGCCGGCGTCGTTATTGACTTAATAAAATCAGAAATTCTCAAAGCTGCACTACAGATTAGCAACTCCCAAGCTCCGTTTGTTTATTCCTTGTGCAATAACGATTGTTGTGGTCAATCACACGGAGTACCAACTACGAACTGTACGGTCATCTATGCTCATATTATTATTTATTTATTTAGTTCACATCAAATTCATGATAATACTGAATCAACAATTTGCCGCCATAATACTCGATTTGTGGCTGCAGCTCTCCATCCTCGGTCACGCCCAACACTCGCCAGATCATGCTCCACCTGGTCCGCCCATCGTGCTCTCTGCGCTCCACGCCTTCTTGTACCAACCGGATGGTTAGCAAACACCAACTTTGCAGGGTTGTTGTCCGGCATTCTTGCAACATGCCCTGCCCACCGTATCCTTCCAGCTTTGGCCACTTTCTGGATACTGTGTTCGCCGTAAAGTGCAGCGAGCTCGTGGTTCATCCTTCTCCGCCACACACCGTTCTCCTGCACACCGCCGAAGATCGTCCTTAGCACGCGTCACTCGAAAACTCCGAGTGCTTGCAGGTCCTGCTCGAGCATCGTCCATGTCTCGTGCCCGTAGAGAACCACTGGTCTTATTAACGTCTTGTACATGGTACATTTGGTGCGGGGGTGAATCTTTTTTGACCGCAGTTTCTTCTGGAGCCCATAGTAGGCACGACTTCCACTGATGATGCGCCTTCGTATTTCACGGCTCACGTTATAGTCAGCCGTTAGCAAGGAACCGAGGTAGACGAATTCTTCTACCACCTCGAAAGTATCCCCGTCTATCGTAACATTGCTGCCAAGGCTTGTCCTGTCTCGCTCAGTCCCACCTACCATCATGTACTTTGTCTTGGCCGCATTCACCACCAGTCCGACCTATGCTCATACTCAGAAGCAAATACTGACGAAACGCTTGAAAGGTTTTCTTGAAAGACCGTTAAAGATATTATAAGATGAATCTGTGAACAATGTTCTACAGAAATCCCTTAAAAATGTGTCAAGGAATACTGGATGGATTTACAGTTTTTTTGGAGATATCCCTGTAGAGATTTTATTAAGCAATTCATGGAGGATATACTAAAGGATTCTTTGGAGAAGTTTTTTGAATAAGTTCAAAAAGAAAGTTTTGAAGGACGCCAAGAAAGAATATAAAATCCCTGGCAGAAATTCTGATGGAGCCGATGAAGACATTTCTGAAAAAAAAAACATGCAAGTTTTTTGAATAAAATTCTTCTGTGATTTCGGAACGAATCCTCATGAATCCATGGATACTTTCAAAAATGTTAAAAAAATCCCTGGAAGAATTTCTAAAAAAACTCCAGAGGCATTTCGAACGGAATCTTGGATAGATTCTGAATTTCTGAAGGAGCCACCGATGTAATTTATGAATGAATCCGTTGAAAATTTCCCAAAAAACGTTAAAGGTAAAAAAGAAAAAAAAATTAAAGATTTTTCAAAAGAGTACATGAAAAGTTTGAAGAAATCCATGGACAGTGTTTTAGGGTAATGTTTGGAGCAATTACTTTAGAAAACTGTGCAGCAGTTTAAGAAGGAAACACCGCTGAACATGGAAGTTCTACCACAAGGTCAACGCATCCTACAACGGCTTCGTGCCGCGAGCCGAAATATGCAGGGATAAGGACGAGGTCTTTTTGACGGACGAATGTGAGATGATTGAACGGTGGAAACAGCACTTCGATGAACGCCTGAATGGCGTGGATATTGTAGGTACGGGATACCATACCAGCAGAACACGGAAATAATCCAACTCCCACGATGAGGGAAGTTACGGATGCCATTCACCATGCTATGATTCGAACTCTATTGGAAGTCGTGCTAGTAAAGCAACGTTTGTTTAAGCCCCACTAAGCGTTGCCATTTCAAAATCCTAATTTGAAAAATGTGATAATATTTGCGACAAAGAAATAGCTAGAACCACACGTAGTTTTCACGTGTGTACCTGTTAATCATCTTGTGGTGCTTGTTCGCTGAGGTGACATAATTAAAATAAATTCGAGGCAAAAACACGACCCACCGCCGCCACGAGCAGTTCCACCCACCTAGCGGAAGCAGTTTCTCGTTAACGCGCTGGAAAATAGCATCTCTAGACCACACCCAGCATGTCGTCGTCGTACATCTTCCTCTGCGTACTTCCGCTTCCTTCTCAGGTGATTCATCCCAACAACGTATGGGCACATAATATGTCTCCTGTTTCCAGTAGGCACCAGCAAGAGGCATACTCCCATCCCACACTCCGTGTTACTGTGAGTGAGCTTGTAATTTTACATGTTCCGCAAAGTTGAAATGAGCAAGTGATAAATTGGATAACATCGTTAAACTGGAGCACGAATGTGAAGTAAGCGAATTCCGCGACCCCAAGTCAGTGCCAGTGCAGTGGTGACACTTATCACGTGTTCAGATTTGGACTTCTTCTCGAAATTCATTCACAAGTGGACGCGCACACTTCACATTTCAGAAAGGTACTCCAGCAACCCACTTCGGCTTGGGTATCGGTTACCTCTTGATCCGAGTGTGTCCGGTCCGGTCTCGGCAAGTCAAGTTGCTCTGGTGCTTTCGGAAATGAGTGAGTTGAGCACTGAGCAGTTATGACCCATGTAGTAACTTGATATCGACCTTCCTTCGCGACAATGACGAAAAGTATAGCGGCGCGTCGGCGTCATCATCATCAAGAGGAAATCTCGGCTTGAATCACCTCGGCCAAATGCCAGCGCCGTGGTTGGCCTCTCTAACTATACGGCTTGTCCACTTTATTGTAGATGGGGCGGTGATCTGGTATCTGGTTAGTGTCGCTTGTCTCGAGCAATCAATCCAATTGTCAGACCGAGTAGATGCAACTCTCTTGACTCTTGTATCATAAATGGTTTCTGGTTACATTTGCGTTCTCGACAATGGGCTTGGGCATAATAGACACTCGG
Source organism: Aedes albopictus (assembly GCF_035046485.1). NCBI lineage: Eukaryota > Metazoa > Arthropoda > Insecta > Diptera > Culicidae > Aedes > Aedes albopictus. Next base: position 379,814,808 of record NC_085138.1, read on the forward strand.
GTACATGGAACGTTGTGCAATAGGAAAGTAAGGTGATATCTGCTGTGAAGTTTTTCATTTAAAATTAGATCACTGGAAGTGAAACGGTGTGAAACGAATGGGTCAACCGCTGTTGTTATTGAAAAGTAAATATTTCCTGGGGGATGACGTTTCAGTTCCCTTTAACATTGTTCCCGGGTGTTCGAGACCGTTTGAAGTTAATCATTAATATTCTCGATACCGATTATCGATACCAGGGCGCCCAGTATGTTGCCCTTACTGCGCTAACCAGAGCAATGGTGCAGTGGACCTCATGTTTCTCCGAATCAATCAGGCGCCCTTCTGTAGTCTCAAAGTTGAGACTAAATAAGGGCGGGATTATGAATTTGGTTAGTTACAAATTTCACCCATATGTATGGCTTCGCATTATGCGGTTTACACAGTGTATTCTGTGTATCCTCGCCTTTGGCGTTTTTCAATCAATACCCCTCTGGTTTTATTGCAGCAGTTCTTTGTTGTGCTGTGATTGCGAGTTTAATATTGCCTGGTTTGGGTGGTGGCTATGGTTAGAATAGCTCAGATCAATCTTCAGCATAAAAGAACTGCAACGATCAGTCTCTGCAGACTTACGCAAAATGGTACAGCCCAAGTGTAAATTACTATCTCAGAAACCTTGTGAACCCACCCGGGCAAAGTCTGATAGCAAATTGAAAACTAATTTTGATGTTGTGATATTGCAATTTTTATAACTCAGGTTGTTGTCGTTTTGGTTGTTTTAACGGTTAAAATATCAAAAATGCGAGCAGAAAAATGTTCCTGTGACAGCAAATTGAAAACAATTTCTGCTATCGATGATAGCAAATTGATAACTGTTTTTGTTATCGGCGCAAGAAAAATGAAAAATCGTTAAATGTTATGTTTTTCTATTAATATTAAATCAGAAATGCAATAATATAACTGCACTTATGATAAATACCTATAATTACTTTACATAGTATATTAAAAGATTTAAAACTATTTTAACAATAAATATTTACATTCTTTCAAAATGACAGCAAACTGAAAACAAGATTTGAAATCAAATTTAGTAAAGATAAACTGATATCAAAATGTGATATCAATGTGTTGCTGAATACAAATCAAGTTTTCAATTTGCTGTAATTTTGTTGTTGGACTTTGCTCGGGCAGTGTTTGCTATTTTCAGTAAACATGAAATGGCAAACTCGCGTATCATGCCTCGAGCCTGTGTACTTGTCAACAAGGAAATCGTTACTCTGAGTTAACCACCAAAGATGTATGTGCTGTCACAATTGATGTATCTGTTGGAAACCTTAACAGGCAATACGTCTATTGTTCGGTTTATCTACAACATGTTGTACCATCCGCTACGAATGCGTTCAAGCAAGTCATCGAAAACGGCAATCCTTCAAATCGGCAAATGTTCATTGCGGTAATGTAATTTTATCTCGCTTATACGATTTTAGATTTTGTACGCCCTTACAAATTCCAGCGAAAATGACTTTATGAACATTCTAATTTTTTGCGCCTATAGATAAGTAAGAAAAGTCTCATATTCATATATGATAATGGAATTTAAGCTCTTTAAGTCAAACCGAAAAAAAATCGCTCAATCCCCAGTATGCGCGCCCTCGCAAACAACATATATTTTTATAATTTTTGCGCTTGCATACATGTTTGAAAATAACTTCTCAGTAAAATAAGGAATTGTTTTCGCCCTACTGAATATTAAAAAATCGCCTTGGCGTTTCCTTAATCTGACAGAATAATCACCATTTTCAAACTAGGGAATTTTTGTTCCGCCCTCCTGATTATAATGCAATTACCTATATCATTACCCTATTTTTTTGCGCTCTCACAACCGTAGAACTTACATTACATTTTTTGTGCCTGCATACGTAATGGAAATTTCTGTTTCTAAATATTAAAAACCACCTACGTTTTTTGTGGCCTATTATTTGTAAACAAGTAAGTTACATTTGTGAAATTCCACCAGCGATTCTTTCAAAAAATCGCCCAGGGAATTTTCAAGAAATTCTGCCATGAATGCTTTCGAAGATTTCAATGAGAAATCCTCCAGGATTCATTAAGAAAATTCTTAGCTTCCTTCAGAATGTCCTCTGAAGTATGCTAGAGATTACCCTAGAAATTAATTCAGGGACTTTTTTATAAAACCTTCCCTGGATTTCTTCCGCTATTGTTCCATGAATTTCTGTAGGAAATCCTTCAGGAATCCCGTTTTTAAGAACAACTTTAAAACATTTGCTTTTTTCTGTACACTTGCCTGCAAGGTTTCTTTTAGTAATTACTACAGGAATTCCATCTCAAAATCAACCAAGGTTTCTTTCGGAAACTCCTCTGGCTATTTTCTTATTTAGATCTTTTTTATTCCAGGGACTCTCTCTTCATGAACTTTTTTAGATAGATTTCAGAAATTCGTTCACGTATTGTTTCACATGAATGTGCCCAGATTGTGTCCTCCGGGGGTTCCTGCAGGAGTTCATACAGAGACTCCTCCAGAATCTCCTCCAAATATTCCTCGATGTCTTATCCTTAAATTTATCCGTTACTTCCTCTAAAGATGACTTCAATAATTTCTCCACGGATTTAAAAAAAAAATATGCACAAATATCTCCTACGGCAGTTCCTACGGCAATTCTTTTAGAAATATCTCAAGAGCTTTTCCTAGGAATCTTTGCAGACGCTTATCTATGCGTTTCTGCAGAAATTCAGAAATTCGACCACAGATTTCTCAGAGAATACTTTCAGAAAATCCTCTAAGAGTTTTATTAAAAAATTTCCACAGGAGTTTTCCTGTCTCTTTCTCAATATTTTTCAAGGAATTTCGCCAAGGATTTACTGAGAAGTTTCTCCAGCTAGTTCTTAAGAAATTTCTCCTAAAGTTTTTTCAATAATATTCCTAGGCTTCATTCGGATTTTCCCTAGATTTTCATTCAAAAGTACTTCCTAAGACTTCTACAGGGGTTTAACTGTAGATTTCTTCATTTACAGAAAAAAAAAACCTTACAATTAAATGTAAAGGTTCGCTGAAGTGTACTCATACGTTAATAGAATGAAAGATCCAGCTGACAGTTCTGAGGAGAATCCGCCTTTCGATCACGGAAATCTTGTGGTTTTTTATCAGAAATTTCTGTGGCGATTCCTTCTGAAATTCCTTCGAGAAGATATTTTTATCTCCAGAGACTTCTTCAGAATTTTAGGGATTTCCTATTAAATTTCTTCAAGTTATTTCCTAAGTTTCTTTAAAGTAGTTTTACAGAAATAATTCTAAAAATAGTGCTGAAATTGCTTCGGAAATTCTTCCCAGGGTTTCTCGAAGCGTTGTTTAAAAAAACTTCTTCATGGTTTTCTGCAGAAATTTCAACAATGATTTTTTAGAAATTGCTCTTGAGTTTCCGTCAGAAATCACCTGGGATGTCTTTAGAGATCCTTGCAGAATCTGTTCAGATATTTATTCAGGGATTTTTCTGAAGTTTTTTTTACAGAGATTGCAGAATAATAACTGCAGCACTCTTTTAGGCATCCCTGAAGGAATTTCTAAGCAAGAAGAAGTATTGTCTCAAGAAATCCGTAAAAATTATTCTTGAAGATATCTTTGTCAATCAAAAAAATATTTTCAGGAGGATATAGTGCCTGAAGGAACTGGAGAACCTAAGTAACATTTTACCTTTTATTCTGCTCCATAAGAAAATTTTGTAACATTTTTTTAATTTCCATTAAAACTGATTAATTCATCAAAACTTCGTGATCACCTCTTTAATGGCATCTTCCGGCTATAAGGATTAGTAATAAAACTGTTTTAAAACTGTGTTGAAAACTGTTGGACTATATGCAAATGTGTTTTTTTATTTTTCTCCAAAAAAAGTTAAACAGCTCATCATTATTTTTTTTCAATCCTGATCGAAACCAAAAGAAGCAGCGAATACTCTTCATGGAAAGTCAATATCATTCGCAAGTAGAAAGCGATAATTTCAATGTAATATGCGCAATCAATTGGTACTGAAGCAGCATAAAGTTAATGCCCCTCAAAAATGGTGAATACAGTGGGGACCCGATTTTGTCAGCCCCCGATTTTGTCTACCCCCGATTTTGTCAGCTTTTTGACCCGATTTTGTCAGCCTTTTTTGAAGTGAAAAATAAATTTGTTTTTTATTCAGAATTTTCATTTTATAATCATTATTAATGCAGTTGATGTCTTTAGGCGTCATAGAAAAATTACGCAATGAACAAAACTCGTGTAACTTTTGAAAACGGCCAAATTTTTTTTTGCAAACTAACACATTGTGGCAATTTTAGCACCCAACCCTCGCCAATGCTTTAAACCAATATTGTTTTAAATTGCTAAAGGATTCCAGTTCTCTCTCTTCTTGGCGTAACGTTCCAACTGGGACAAAGCCTGCTCCTCAGCTTAGTATTTTATGAGAACTTTTACAATTTTTAACTGGGATGCCCCACAGCCAATGTTTATTTTGCATATGTAAATATATCGTATGGTAGTCATGAAGATATTTTATACACAAGGTAGTTAAGGAAATGTCGATTATGAAATGGATTCTGAGCTAACCGGGAATCAAACTTGTCACCCTCAGCATGGTTTTGTTGATTGCACGTGCGCTTACTACATCGGCTATATGGGCTTAAAGACTATTCGTTTTAATTTCCTCAGGAACAGAACAAACAATGAACGCTGCCTGTTGTTGTGATTACAAGTCAATCTATTTACTTCTTTCCGGCATCTCTGGGATTCCTCTAGGTTTACTTGTTTGGATTGGGGGCCGGATCATAACGTCCGAGGCCATAATATCCGGGACATTATGACGCGTTTTTTTGCGAAATAACGTCCGAAAACTTAGATGCGTCATAATATCCAATGTGCCTTCTTACCTAGGACTTAGTGGCGCACCTATACCTTTGGACGTTATGCCCCAGAAAAACGCGCCATAAAGCCCTGGGACATTATGGCCTCGGACGTTATGATACTGCGCCTTTGGATTGATCCAGATAGGCTAACATTTGAAAAGGGCGCAACAATCATTTCGAATTTTTGCTTCTCCCTTCCTTCTGAGCACATGGCCCATTTTTCATGTAATCTCTGACCAGTAACAGATAGAGCAGACTCCCCTCTATCTGATAACGGGATAAAATTGTATAAATAAATTAATATACGCCTAGACGGGGTGGAAGAAGTTGAGACAAACGAGAGAGACGGGGTGGAAGAAGTTGAGACATGCAATGGTTGTTCCGCCCTTTTTACATGTGTTTCCTGTTTGGATAGCTTAAAAAATTGCTGTGAGAATTGTATTCATTAGAAACCCTTAAGGAATTCGAGATACGATTTCCCCAAAAAATCTTACTGCGATTTCTTCAAGAACTTTTGCGTGGTTTCTTGTAAGATTTTTTGCTGGTATTTCTCCAATAATTCCGTCGGAAATTTTTAAAGGAATTCTTCCGGGAGTTTTATAACGATTCATTAGTTTGTCTCTTTTGAAACTTGTTCTGGAACTCCTGCTAGGATTCCTTCAAAAGTTTTGCTAATATTCTGACAGCATTCTTTTTCAAAAATTTTGTACATGAATTCCTACAGCAATCTATCCAGGGGTTTCTCCAAGGATTTCTCCAATCATTCCTTATGCAGTTGCTACGTGGATTTATCCAGGGATTTTCCTAGCGATTCTTTCAAGGCATCGTGCTGGCATTTCTATATACATATCTGTTCCTTCAAGAAATTTTCTGGAAATTTCTATAAGAGCCTTTTCAGACATTTCACTAAGAATTGTTCATGCATTCTTCCTATGATACCCCCACGTTGACGAACTCCTGAGATTCCTTCAGAAATTCTTGCTGGTATTCCTGTAGGACTTTATTCAGTAATTTCTACAGGAACTCCTCTAGTGATGTATTAAGAGAATTCTGTAGATACTGTAGATACAAAAATTCCTATATGAATAACTGCGTGCTTTAGTCCATGAATAAATCTACGGAAGACACAAATTTCCCAAATGGAAGAGAACGTGCCCCTGGAGCCAACCTTCTGATGAATAAATCTAGCGATTTTCCTAGGGATTTTTTTTAAGAATTCCTCTTAGGATTCCTTCAGGGATCCTTCTAAGAATTTCGTAAAATGTTCCTCTATTAATGCCTTCAGTAATTACTCATACAAGAATTCCTCTAAAAATTTCACTATGATTCCTCTGTTAGATTTCCCAATTGGGCATCCTCTATGGATTTTCCGGGGTCCCGCTTCAGATTTTTCCAGGGTTACCTCTTGGTATTTCTTTACGAAAATCCCTTGGTATTGCTTCTGAAATCCCTTTAGAAAATTTTGTTGGAAACTCTTCTGGAATTCATGCAAGAATTAAACAATTAATTTCTGCTATGGTTCCTTCTTAAACTGCTCCAGATATTTCCCCAGTACTTTTTTCCAGGAATTCCTCCATGGATTTATCAAGGAGATTTCTTCAAAGATAGCAATAGGGATTCAATCAATGATTTTTCAGAAAATGCTAAAGAAATGCCTCTAGAGATTTCTACGGAGATCGCAGTAAGGATTCTTTCAGAAATTACTTAAGGGATTTATCCGGAGCTCCTGTAAAGGTTTTTGCAGAAACTACTTACGGGATCCCTTCGGGAATGTCTTGAGGGTTACGTTCCGTATATCCTCGGGTAGTTTCTCTAAAAATTCCCCGAACATTTCTTCAAAGATTTCTCTAGAGATTCTTTAGAGATAAGGCTCTGGAAATTAAAGTGAAAAGGCAGCGGAAACGTAGCCAATTCGAACAGTATGAGTGTCTGTACTTGTCAATCAGATGTTGGTTCATTTGCATTCGTTGACAGCTGAAGTTAGATGTTATGATTTAAACTGCGCTAACCAGTGTTAACTGTCTTCTGTAGACCACAACTGCTAAGCTAGGAGAAGGCTGTGTTCCAGTAGGGATGTTATGACAATAAGAAAAATAAGTAAAAGATTCAATAGTTCTGCTGTAAAAAAGCACTAAATGGTAACTTTGCCAATTATCATTTTTTCCTGTGCCCTTAACACACTTTCGATTTTTTTTTACCACAAAAGGTTCGTTCAAATATTACGTAACGCAAAATTTGACAATTTTAGACCCTATCCGCTATCCCTCCACCGCGTAACTATTTTTGAAATAGAAATTTTAAAATTTTGTATGAAGCGTAACAAAGCGCTGGAAACCCCCCCACCACCATTTTCGTTACGTAATATTTGTACGAACCCAAAGCAGACCCTCCACACCTAACTCCGTCTCTGACGTGCTCAGAACAATTTTTCATGAATAAAAAAATGATTTTAAAAAATGTCCCGATTTTGTCAGGTACCCGATTTTGTCAGCCCAAAATGCTACCAGGGGCTGACAAAATCGGGTCCTTACTGTATTATCATCAATAAATAATTATTTTTCATTCATGTTCACTAATTCTTCAACATGGCTTCAACTATAATTGGTGAAAATCGAATGTAAGCAAGATGTCTAGTTTTATCATAACTTCTGCCTAGCTACCAACAGATATCATTAGTAATCGAATGGAACGCCATCTGTTGAGAGTTTTGGAGGAATTTCAAAATACATGCTCAAGAAAATTAATGAATAAAAGGACTTATATCTAAAGGAACCTCTGGAAAAAATCAGGTCATAATTTCTGAAAAGTTCTTGAAATAAAATATTTTTTTCTAAAATAAATCCCTAGAGAAAGAATATCCAAATCTTTGTGAAAATAAAATCTCATAAAAATGCATCTTTCAAAGAGACAGAAATTCTTCCAGAATAACTCCTGGAAGAAATTCTGACAATATTTCTGAAGTACCTACGTAAATGTTTGAAGAAATGAAAGAATTCATTCATGTTCTTATGCAGTAATACTTTGATGAATTTCCTTAATTGAATCCCTTAAGGAATCTTAGCTTGGAGACAGTTTTTTATAAAGAAATTCACTGACAGGGATCAAAATGCAGGATACTTAGAAGAATCTTCAGAGGAACTCTTGTTAAAAATCATTCTCAGAAATCCTGCGGCAATCTTCTTTCTGTAAACATTCCGGAATGTTTTTGAAAAATACTAAAAAAAAATCCCTAAAGGAATTTATGTCCCTACAGGTAATCTGCAGAAATTTCCAAAATATTTATGAAAACCTTCTAAGGAATCCAAAAAAGAAAGTCGCTTCCGCAATATTTACAGAAACAAATCGTGAAATAATAATACATGTAAGGGTTTTCCCGGTTTGGGGGCGTACCAGTATAGCGGGCGCTGAAATTTAAAAACCTTGGGTAACCAGCTCTGATTTTACCATGACAGTACTGGTGTAAGATGAAGAATCATTATCTGACCATTGCTACATCTTTTTTGAACATTTGGATGTTACTTCGCAATCTTTGCGTTCCATGAATCTCCGCTCAGCCAACTGGGATCTCTTTACTGATTTGGTTGCGGTCAAATTTCATGGATTCACACCATCCATTGACACTCCAAGTGATTTAGATGATGCCGTTGATATTACAGTGGCCTTTATCATGACCTTGAAGCTCTTGAAGAAACTTGTCAATGACCGTTTTGTATGGCCAATGACCGTTTTGTATGGACGAATAAAAAAATTTGTATGAACTTATGACCACGGGGAGGGGGGGGGTTGAGAAGTCCCAAAAAATGACCACGTGGTTTATGGACAGCCCCTTATAGCTTAGCTTGTTAGTATCGTCTTGATATTGATCAGCCTCCAGTGTTAGTGAAGGTGCTCAACAAAGTGCTCAAGCAGTCAACTGAGAAGTCTGATATTTTTCAGCCCTGCTTATACGTTGAACATAACGTCGGACTATGTGCAATCAATAAGTTTTAAGTCAATTCAAAGATGTCTGATAAAATGCTTGCTTTTCTATAAAATATTCGGATTCAGAAACACTTTGACTTATGTTGCCGGAAAGATTGTGAGAACATGTTCGACGAGAAAGGCACTATCACAACTAGGTGGATTAATTTGGGTTTTTTTTTGTAGTTATGATTCTTTAGCTTCGGCTTGGAGTATCATAACTTTAAAATCGATTGAATGGGCACTAAATAGCTTTGCTCCTTTCAAATCTCCTGGGGCAGATGCGATAGGATATTGCTTCAGAAGGGATTTGAACATTTCAAACATGTTTTGAAACAACTACTTGTGTGCAGTTTTGCTACAGGGTACCAAATCCTGTCGGGATATTACTGTAAAGTTCATTCCGGAGCTGGAGTGTGCGTCGTATGAAGAAGCAAAGAGTTTAGGACCTATCAGTTTGACCTCTTTTCTTCTGCAATGCTTAGAACGCATTGTCGATCATCACATCCGTGATGTTCATCTGGCCAACGTATCTCTTCATGTGAACCAACATGCCTACCAATCTGGTAAGTCCACTGTGACTCTTTTACACAAAGTTGTTTACGATATCGAGAAGGCATTCACTCAAAACCAATCCTGCTTGGGTGTTTTCTTAGATATCGAGGGTGCCTTTGACAACGTGCCTTTCGATGCCATATTGGATGCCGCACGGAGTCATGGTATATCTCCTATGATTTCCAATTGGATTCACCAAATGCTCAAAAACCGACATCTTTTCTCGACATTGCGTCAAGCGGCGATTAGGAAATTGAGTGTTTGTGGATGCCCCCAAGGGGGAGTCTTATCACCACTTTTGTGGAAGCTCGTAGCAGATACGCTATTGAGGCAACTCAATAATAGCGGTTTTCCTACTTATGGATTTGCCGACGACTACCTAACATTGTTAGTCGGTATGTGCATCAGCACCCTTTTCGACCTGATGCAAAACGCTCTTCAGGTAGTTGAGGGTTGGTGTCGCCAATATGTACTGATGGAAATTCAATAAGAATTTGTTTATCGAAATTCTAAAAGATGTACCGCAAAATTAAATAGGAGAAATCTAGAGAGATTTTTGAGGTGCTGCTAGTGAAATTTGTATCGGATGCCGTTCTCAAATCACGTAACGCTCTCAAGGGCGGGTAAAGTATATGCGAGCGTTATGGCCCATACAATAGCTTTAGGTTTTTCATTCAAAAAAATGTTATGTAGGGGAGGTAGGTCTGCTTGTTTTGTTAGGAATTGTAGTGAGTTCTAAATTAAAATTCTATATTATAAAAGAACGCTTTAACCTGCGAAACATAAACATTCTGAAATCAGAGAATGAAGTCATACGAAACTCATCTCAAGCCTCCCAAACATGGTCCACTCACCTAGTTGTAGTTAAAGCTATCGAATGATGAGAAATAACACTACCGAACCGATGATGATTCACTTTAATCCTACTTTGGAGGTACGTGATTCACTGACACTGAACTTATTCTCCTAGCAGATAATGACTTTCGTTACGATGCATTTACAATATAATACTGATAGTGGAAGGAGAAAGTAACACACTCGACGCTCCAGGAAATCTCATCAGCAGTGCATTGCGACGAAAACGATCAGATTTATCTCACTGCACAAAGCTTACAACCTTCAGGCTCTGGGGTCGGTATCGTGGCATATAAATCCGAAGGGAATAGAAGACAAATTATGACAACAGTTTGCCTGGAAGGCAAGTAGCACTAATGCACGCCAATCAAGATACGATTTATCAGGGTGCGTATTTCCATCGAATAGCTGCACATTGCGTAATTTGCACTGCGTTTCACACGATATTCTACGGATTTCGGATCGTTAATAGCTTCGGTGTTGTTTCACTGTATACACCCCCTTTTATGCGGACACCCATTGGCGTTATCACCGCCGACATCGACGTCGCATTCGAACCATCGTTAACTCTGTGACCGCTGCTGCCCAAGCAACGCTTTTCGTATGTTTCGGCAAAACTCTGTGAATCATAAATCTTCCATCAGCTAGCTCACTCGCGGCCTCGCACAGAATCCACCCACATTTCTTCCAACGCGTAGAGCAATTTGGGACAACCGCAGGGACAGTAATTGTGCCTTCACTCGTATTGCGTTGACATTTTACGACGGAAACAACAACAACACCGGAGTCGTCGATTCCTGGAGGACTCGTTTTCCGCCTGCCTAGCGCTCTAAACACTCCTCGAATAGCTTCACAACACACAACACCAGCCACTCTATTGGAAAACTCTTCCAGATGTCAAAAGCATCGCCGCTGCCTGACTGGCACTCTCTCCTGACACTTGCTCTCGCCACCCAAAAGGTGCCTCTTCTATAGCCTTGGTCCAGCCTCGTCTGCTGGTGCTGTATTGGTGTTCCGAAATTTTCCCAACTCTCACCCCAAAGCCACAGTGGGGCACACGCTGATTTTCCGCATATCTCTACAGCATCCCTCTCGAATTCACGGAGGAAGAATTTTACTCGCACTAACACATCCGCGAAACACACTCGTTGGAAAGTTCTTCGTACCCTAGGCTTCAGCCTCCAAGATCTTCACAATAGCCGCAATCACAATATCGGAATTCTAAGTTATCGAAACGGCGTCAGCTATCCTTCATGATATCGCCGGGGTAACGGCAGCATCCTTTTTGCAAAAAACTATCACCCTTCACACAGTGCACTCTCTCTTTTTACGTTTTCCACCTTTCACATGTTTTCTCACTCTCCGTATCGCAGCCACTCGTACTGGGTCACCAGTGTGCGACGCTTTTCATCCGTTTTCCTCATCTGCCCATGCACTGGTATTGGTGTGTTTTTCCCGTCTTACCCGCAAAGCAGAAATCAGATTTTCCCTCCCGTAGTGATTCGGAATCAAAAGACCCAATCCACCCCTAAATCAACCGGGACTCGGGATCTACGCGCGCGATTGATCCATGCCACCTGATTGACCGTCCTGACCAGCTTCTTCTCGCAGCTCCCGGGAGGGGCACCCAAAATACACTACTGCTGCTGGAACGGCGGCGGTGGCAACGTTCATCCGGTCCGACCACAGATACACGGCGGCTAAAATCACACACGGTTCCACTTCTTTCCGGCGGAATGTCGTCACGGGGTAAAGATCCAGCTCGTACTAACGGGTCGGGTGTAACGAGATGCGTCCCGAACCCTAGGAACCGAGACCGAAACCGAGACGCCCCGGCCGTTCGGTTTTCGAAGTTCTGGTCCCGAACAGGACATGCCAGGGCGCAGGCTCCGTTCTCGAGGACCGACAGGACCGGATGTAGCGTCGCAGAGCTTGCATCCGCTGATGGGTTGTGTGGCATCGTAGGCAGACAGGGAGTAACCGAAAGCACCGGCTACGAAGGTGTATAACAGTTGCGCATGGCTGGTGCTAGCGGGTGCGGTGATGTTGCACGACATGCGATGTAGCTCGCGGAGAGCTCATGTTCTCTCGCGTGAGCAGCTTTGGACAGCATGTTTTTTATGGTTTCTGCTTTGAACTCTCTTTCTTGACCGAAGCATAATAAAGGACGCTGAAGAAAAGGGTGATATCTGGTACCATGGTCCATGCCGTCGATCCGTTAGTATCAACACTTGTGTTTACAACTTTCCTATAATGTTTGTTCATCGGTAATCTTCTTTGCTAGAAGTGGCTACGGCAGGTGAGTTTACATTCCTAATTAATTGTATTTACTGACCACTCTTGTTTAAGTGTTTGTAACTTTCTCGGTATAGCTATTAAGTTTCTCCGCCGAGCTTTTATTAATGATCCTTTAGTAATTTGATTGTTTACAAAGAGTTGACAACAAGTAGGTAAACTAAAGCTTCAAAATTGAATTGTAAACATGTAAAAAGTTTAAACTCGTTAGTGGAGGTGTGCGCCACCGCGCCACGCCAGCGCCGCTGCCAATTTTCGGTTCACGCCGCCACCGCCGATTATTTTTCGGCGCGCCGCCGCTTACGCCGCCGAACTCCAATTTTCTACGCCGATCTCAAAACCACATGGATAAATTATATTATTTCTTGATTTATTTCATTACAATATTTCAAGCAATTCATTGGAGTCATCTGCATATATAGCATTTGTAAGGACCTTTCAGCGGTGGTCCATTTTTTGGTCCAAATTTGTAACAGTTCTAAAATTTTGGAACGCTAAAATAGAACAAATTACACTCGGTTCCACCGGTAGGTGTTTGAAATTCTAAACTTCGCATGTCGCATCAACGATGTTTTGAAAGTGAAGGAGTTTGTCCTTTGAATTGTCGATGTCACAAAGATACCGGGGTTCCTGAAGATAACTTATGACTGAAGAAAGAATGTAGGGATTCCGAAGATAAAAGAAAATGCTAATGGTTCTGAAAAAAATGTTGTTGTCGTGTTCATCTCCAGAAGAGATGAAATTTCTCCAGCAATTCTTTTGAGAACTCTTCCAGCAGTTTCGACAAGAATTCCGCTAAGAGTTCTTCCGGGAACTCTAGAAGGTTCTTCGGGGAATCCGAGGGTTTCCTCTGAGACATCCTCTAGGAGTTTCTCCGAGCATTGCTACAGAAGTTTCCCTGGGACTTTTTGTAGTACTTTCTCTAGAAAATCCTCTAAGAATTACTACGGGAACACTTCCAGGAATTCGAATATCTTCGGGAACACCCTGACGAGTTTCACCGGGAAGAAGTTTCCCAGGCAATTTCACTAAGAGTTGCTCTATAAGTTTTTTTTTCTAGAAGTTATACTGGGTATGACAAGGGTTTCCTCCGAAAATTCCTTTAAGAAGAACTAGAACTTCTCTGAGGAATTTATGTGGGAATTTATCCGGCAATTTCTTTAGGAGTACCTCCGGGAATTCATCTACGAGTTCCTCTTTGAATTCCGCAGGGAATTTCTTTACGCATTCCTTCGGGTATTGCTCTAGCAATCCGGCTGGGGATTCCTCAAGAAATTCTTCCGGGAAATCCTTTGAGAGTTCATCCGGAAGCTCATCTAGGCATACCTCTGGTAAATACTCTACGAGTTCCTCCTTGAATTCCTTTCCAAATTTCATCGGCAATTTATCTAAGAGTTCTTCCGGAAATTCTTCCATAGGTTTTCCGGCAATTACTTTACTAGTTGCTGTAAAAGTATTACTGGGAGCAGAGCCGTAGCGTGGTCCCATGGCGCCCTTGGCAAGCATTCAGATTGGCGCCCCACGCCAATTGAACATTGTCAAATTAAAAAAAAAATGTAGAGATTCATTTTCTTTTTAAGGACAAACTTCTTGAAATCCCGCTTCAACAGTGCATCAGAACTTCAGACGCACAAATCTCAAAAAGAAAGCTTCTAACAACAGTGCATTTTATTATTCTGTTCTTGCTCACTTGCAATAAGCTTAAAATAAAAAGCTCAGGTGCGCTGGTTTTGTTTACAAAGAGATTTGTGCGCTCGAAATCGTGAGTAGGTGCCAAAGTCGGCCATTGTGGCAGCCATTTTGTGATTCTAACAAGTCTGTCCTTAAATAAGTTTCTTTAGTTGGATTTTGGTGTTTTGAAGAAACAAATTTCCCTCGTTTTTTTCTGTTTTTTTTTTCACTTGATAGAGTTTTACAGGTTTTCAGGTATCATCAAACGATCTATTTTACACATTTTCGATGATTTATTCAATTGGTTTTAACCGAGTTTTCCATTAACTTTACAAAAGGTCTCTTCTGAAGTTTAATCAAAATATTTCTTAGAAAATCTTGAAGAATTTTTTTCAGTAAACATTACACGGATCATGGACAATGAAGAATAACAGGAGGAAATCCTAAAGAAATCTCTATAAGGCTTTTTGTTGAAATTTCTGGAAAAAAATCGTGCTATATCACTGAATAAAACTATGCTAGAATCTCTGTAGTAATTCCTGCAGAGGATACGGAGGTAGAGTCTTGTACTATTTGGGCTGGTGTACCTATTTTGGGCACTTGCCGCTATAACTAAGTCAATTTAAAACCAATTGATTTGAATATTTTCATAGCACTGGATACAGTACGTATCACAACGTGTGCCAAAAATTACGTTATTAGGTATAAAATAGCTAAGTTATAACGGTAAGTGCCCAAAAATAGGTAAATCTGCCTAAATGGTAAAAAAACCCTATAACTGATGAAAACCGGGAAACATTTCAGCAAGAATTTTCAATGAAATTCATGGAAAAATTCTTGCAAGAATTCCTGGAGCAGTTCCTGAAGAAATGCCTGAAGTATTGCCTGTAAAAAAATGTGTAAAACCATTAGACAAATTTTTGAAAGGAATTTCTGGAGGATTTTCTAAAACAAATCCCTAGAGGGTTTTATGAAGAAATCCGTGAAGGTAGATTTTCTAACGGAATACCTGGAAACAAATCTGAAATTATTCCAAATTTATGATATTTTCGAAGAGTTAAATAAAATGAAATGTTTTGTAGATGAATTCTAGCAGAAATTCAATGAACATGAACCAATTTCGGAAGGGATCAATGGAAGATTTTCTAAGCAATATGGGAGATTTCTTCTTTCTAAAGGAATCTGTAGATGACTTTCATAAGGAAACTGGTCGAATTTCTAAAATAATCGATAGCTGATTTTCCAAAAAAAAAAATCTTGGAAGAATTCCTGAAGGAATTCTCAGAGACATTTATGAAGGAATCGCTGAAGAGATTTCTAAACGAATCTCTGCAGGAGATTCTATAGGAATCCATGGTAGATCCTTAATCCTAATCCGTGAACCTTAAAGATATTTTTGCAGGAATCTCTACAAGAATTTCTGTGGAAAATTTTGGAAAAAAAATCTGTAGAAACCCAGGAAAAGTAGTGAAATAAGTATGGAGAAATAAAAGTATCAACTCCTAGAAGAATTATTGAAGGAATCTGTAGAGGAATTTCTTGAAGGATCCTTGAAGAAAATTATCTCTTAAAAGATTTTTTGGAAGAATATCTGCAGAAGTTTCTTATTTTTTTGTGAAAGATAATCAAATAGAATCCTTGGAGAAACATCCGGAGGAATCTTTTGAATAATTTACTAATAAATTCCTAAATAACTTCCTGATAGCTTCCCTTGAGGAATTTCTAAGAGAATTCTTCGAGAAATTTCTTGATAAATCTCCAGAAGAATTTCTTATTTGATTTTTTTGTCAAAGAATATTTGAAGAATTTTGCGTAAGTATTTCAGGAGAAATTCTTTGAGAATTTTTCAAAGAATCCCATAGATGAATTTCTGAAAAAGTTTTTGACAGATTTTGTGAAAGAAACCTAGCAAGAAATTCCGAAGAAAGACCTGCCGAAATTTATTGAGGACTACTAAAATATTTAATTTGTTTTGTGGAGATAACAAAAAACTTGTTTTTTTTTGTGTGCTAAATTCACAAGAGTTTAAGCCCAAATAAACTTGAAGTTATTTCTGACAATTATATGAGCTGTTTTTTTTCCATTTAAAATATTTTTGTCAACACTGTAAAATATTTGAAAGAATGCGACGAATGTTTCAGAAGTAACCGCAAGAATATGTTTAGGAATTATCAGAAAGAAACCTCCACCAGAATTTCGCAAACATTTAGATTTTTCTTTGTTCATTGAAAAAAAAACAAAATAGTTTCTCAAAATAAAATAGTAGATAAATGTTTTCGTAACATCATGATAAGTATTCAAAAATAATCAAGAAAAATCTTATTTTTTGGCAGAACGTAAAAACACATGATCAATCTTAGGTACTTTGAAAAGTGAAACCTTGATAACATTCTCTGTTTGCTTTTAGCTTTATGCTTTCTCGGCGCCCCTCCGAGGCTGGCGCCCTTGGCGGGGGCCAACCTGGCCAACCGCACGCTACGGCTCTGACTGGGAGCTGCACAACGAATGCCCGGAATTTACTCCGAGAATTCTGCTATGAGTTCATCCGGTAATTCCTCTACGAATTCCTCCGGAAATTCCTCCGGAAATTCCTGTAGGAGTTCTTCCGTGAATTCCACTGAGATTTCCTCCAGCAATACCTCTTAGAGTTCCTCCGGCAGTTTCTCTAAAAGTTCTTCTAAGGTTTGTTTCCGGAATTCTTCCAGGAGTTTCCCCAAACGTTCCTCTAAGAGTTCATCAGGGAATTATTTTAGATATTCTTTAGGAAATTCGTTTAGGAGTTCATCCAGGAATTCCTCTAGGTGTACCTACAGGATTGCCTCTACGAGTTCTTCCGGGAATTCCTTTAAAAATTTATTAGGAAATTCCTCTAGAAGTTCCACCGGAAATTCTTCTAGAATTTCTTTCGGGAATTCGTATCAGTGATGGAATTACTCTCATCATGAAGCAATTCGCGAGTGTAAAGCCAACACAAGGCTTACTCACGATTCCGAGAGTAAACAGTGTGTGAGTTTATTCGCACCCGCCTGCTCCGTGAGTAAGAAGCAAAACAAAAACAAAAACACTCATGAGTTTTTATTCGTGAAGAACTAGTGGAGGTGCGAAAAGTGCATTTTATTTTAGTTATAATAGCAAATCCAGTGAGTATCCAACATAAACTAATTCTTTATGCTTCATTGTTCCTGAAAAGCAGCACTGCCAGTCGTCAAAATGCAAAGAAACTCACGAAGCTTCGCGAATCACATGCGAGTGCTTGCCAGCTTCGTTTACTCATGAATAAAGAAGTGTGAGTGTTCTCGGGCCCCTGTTGTTCACGAGTATGTTTGTTTTGGTTTGTGTCTGCTCAGCTGCAATCTTCATCATTTTCCATCTCTTATTCCTATAGGAGATCATTCTGAATATTTTTTTGGGCAGCTGATGATTTACCATAACAATTATTTCAATAAATTTTCAAAAAACGTGAAAATAAAAAAAAATAAAGAAACAGTAACATTGCATCTTCAACATGATGAGTTACTAAAAAAATAAAACACTGATATTGATTAACGTAATTAACAAAAATTTAAATAATATGGCCACGACGTTTCTCGCCGCCACCGGCCAAAAAAGTGCAAAACGCTGCCGTCGACAGATTTCAAATAGCGCACACCTTTACTCGATAGTAGTTTGTTGCATCTCACACTTTTTTCTCAGTGGATTTTTTATTTTTGCCACATCTAATTCTTAAGGCGAAACTGGAATCATTTCCTCACTTTTTGGTTTTTGATTTTTTTATTAAATAACGAAGCAATATTTTCAAAATCGGTTTTCGTGCACATGTAGATTATGGATCAAGGTATCTTCTGTTTTTTTTTGTAGTGGAAAATGTTTTTCGTTTTTGCAGAAACCATTTTTGAACAAAATTTCACAAAAAAATGGTTTCTGCAAAAAAGGAAAACATTTTCCACCTCAAAAAAATTCAGAAGATACGTTGATCCATACTCTACATGTGCACGAAAACCGATTTTGAAAATATTGCTTCGTTATTTAAAAAATATTCAAAAACCGAAAAAATGAGAAAATGCTTCCAGTTTCGCCTTTAGGGTTAAACATCAAGAAATCCCATTGCAATTTTGCATACAAACTTCAGAAGCACAAATCTGACGAATGAAGCATCGAACCAAGCCGCATTTGTTTATCCTGGCTTTGCTCACTCGCAAAAAGAGGCAGCTTTTCCAAATCGAATGCATTTGTTTACGAATTTTCAAGATTGGTGCTCTTGAAAACGTGAGTAGGGAACCAAGTCGGCCATTGTGGCAGCCATAAATGTACTCCCTGAAGTTTCTCCTTAAGCAAATTATGATGAATTACCAAAACCTCACATTACCGGAAATTGGAATATTTTAAACAATTATATATTAAAGATCACTCATCACGGCAAAACAGCCAGCACGGAAGTACATAAACTACACTACCGTTGCCGTTCTCAGCCCAGAATATGCAATATTCAACTATTCACCTACTGCAGAGTTGTTCTGCTTCAGGAATTTCTTCAAAAAGTTCTTCCGGCAGGAAACCGGGAATACATTTTTGGGCAAATTCCAGAAGGAACCTAGGAAAGAACTATTGGAAGAATCCTAGAATGAATTCCTGGAGGATTCCCAAAAGCAATTTTTTTGAGAAATCTCAAAATGAATTCCTGGAGGAATCCGTGAAGAAATGTTTGAATGAAACTCGGAAAAAAATCTAAGAAAATCTCAAAAATAATTTCTAGAGAAATCCTAGGAAGTAATCTTTGATCGCGAAAGAGCACATTAATCCACGATCGGAAGCATCACACCGAACTACAAATGCAAATACGTGAGACCATTCCAAAGGGCTTTTTGAATATTTCAATAATTTGGTGCGTTATGTCCACGCATCTTTTTTCCCTATAAATTCGAGAATTGCTTCGATAAATAAACAATTTTCCAAACTCGAGGCCCTTTCCGGAATCATCTTTGCGGAAAATACAACTCAGTTGGCCTAGCTGCTTTGACACTTGTGTCATAACCTTTGATATGCTGCATATATTGGTCGTAATCTTAACTAATTCCTTTCCAGGGTGCTTCCTCAGTCAGTACTGTTCGTACGAACCACGTATGTGGCAACCCTAATCCCACCTAATGCATCTGACAGGAGCCAACATCTATCGTGTATCCACAATGGAATCCATTGTGGATACACAAATGTTTACATACTGATGTTGGATTCTAAAAAATGGCGGCCTGGCACCCTGGTGGTACGAACAGACTTATGAGAGTCCTCCGGCTACGCTCATGTGGAAGTTTCTTCAATCGTTCCTCCAAAAAATCCTTCTAGGATTCTTCCAGTAATTCTTTATGGGACTCTTCCAGTCTTTTTGGAAAAAAAATCCAGAGAACTCATAGAAGAATCTCTTGACGAACTAGTGCAGGATTTTCTTGTATTCTTCAAAAGGTATCATAGTTAGAACTTTTCTAAGAACCTTCGAAAGAACTCCTGTTGGAATCCTGGAAAAACTTTCTAGAGGAATCTAGGAAGAAACTCTTGGAGAAATCATCGAAGAACTTTTGGAGCAACTAGCATTAGCATTAGCATTAAGCGAGTCGCACAAAATCGTAGGTGGTATAGTCCCAGACCGCTGTTATGAGGGTTGCCTCCTTTCCGTCCGAACCAAAGCACAAAGATTTGGGACTAATCTTTGACTCTTAGACAAGACTGACGCAATCCTCCAATGGTCAAGCACTGTCCTGGCCACGTCCTTGCGACTGCTGAGGAATGGGAAAGGATAGTTAGTTTTGGACACCTATGAAAGATGTAGACAACTCTACGATCTCTCAGGCCTAGGTGTCACGGGAATTTGGGTGTTGTTAGTGGAAGGGTAAACTCCAAAGGATACGCTTGGTTAACGTTCAGGCACACCATTGTTAGACTGCTTCGAATCAGTTGTCTGCCCAATTCATCCTGGTTTCCTCGTCATCTTGTTGGCATTTGGTTGAATTACTAGATTCTTTGGGTGATAACCTGAAATATAAAATAATATTACCATCGTACGTCAAATAAGCTACATATTAGTGATACGCTCGCCACAGTTACATATTTTTAAAATATGATTTATATTGTACGATACATTTACCTGAATCCTGCTGAAATAAAATGTTAATTAGCAGTACATTGAAACACAAATACTACAAAACACAAGGAAAAGAGCATCAAACTTCGATCTTGGAATGTTTAAAAATACGGTAAATATCAAGATCAAAATTTGATTTGGTAGATCTAACACCGCAACGCACCATTATAAGGTGATCTTCCCACGTTACGGGTGGCTTTGGTCATGTTATACCATTGAGAATTATTCATTTTTGCAATCTCCTTCAAGGTTATCCACATATTTCTTATTGCATTGCCTATGTACAGTGTATCAAAAAATTGTCCGTACAGCAAGCGCTTATATTGAAAGGCATTAATTAAACATATTTAAACAGTCAATAACAATACGATATTTATTTCAGTTATCAGACAAACATTTGGTCTTTCATATTGAACATTCGAATTCATATAAACAAAACATGCACAATGTTTAAAAAAAGATCAACATAAAAAGGTAAAAAAATGGCATCAAAAAATTGTCCGTACAACGCAATAATTCCAGGAAGTCGGACTCAAGAAACCTTGTCAATATTTTGTGTGACCACCTTTCGCTGCAATCACACTCTGCAGACGCCTTTTCATCGATAGAGCCAGTTTCCGGGTAGTTTCGGTTGGGATTTTCTGCCATTCTTCCATCAGTACCTTTTTCAGCTGGTTCTTGTTCTGAATCGTATGTTCCCGGATTTTTCGCTCCAGATGGTCCCACAAATTTTCAATCGGATTAAGGTCCGGTGATTGGGGAGGGTGAGGGAGTGTTGATTTGACGTTGTACAGCAGCCATTCCTTGATTAACTTCGACGAATGCTTCGGATCATTATCCTGAACGAACCGGAAATCGGTCCCGTGGCCCAGTTTCTCCGCGCTTGCTTTCAAATTTTGCTTTAAAATGTCCAGATACATGAAACGGTCCATAGTAGATTCGATAAACGTCAAGTTTCCGGTACCGTTTGCACTGAATGCACCCCAAACCATAACATTACCGCCACCGTGCTTAATAGTCGGTCGCAGATTCTTCGGATTCAATTCGGTGTTTGGTTGGCGCCACACTCTAACCAGTCCGTCAGTTCCAAAAATGTTAAATTTACTTTCATCCGTAAAAATAACATTCTCCCAATATTCCTCTGGTTCGACCACATACTTTTGGGCATATTCCAGTCGCTTCTTAATGTTTTTGGCGGATATGAACGGCTTTTTCCGAGCAACGCAACCTCGGTAACCTTTCTCACGGATTTTGTTTCGTACGGTTTGAGCGTTTACCTCAATGTTGCCGTACCGCGATAGACTGTCAGCCAGTTTGGGAGCACTCACCTTAGGATTTCGCTTGATTTCCCGAAGAATCAATCGGCTATGACGGTTTGTTAGCTTTGGTTTGCGGCCTCTTCCGGGAGTAGTCTCCAGCGATTTTGTTTTCTGGTAGTTTTGAAGAACATACTGGACCGATGATCGTGGACGGTTCACCACACCTGCTATTTCGGACAAGTTTTTACCCTCATTCTTGAGATTGACAATCAGTTTTCGAATGTCAACTGGGATTTTGCTGCGTGGAACGGCCATTTTCTGAAAAATACACCAAAAGTCTTCAAAAATTGTCCAAAATTTATCAAAAACAAGTACTTTACCGATTCTGTTGTTGCAAACACTGGATACTCGTGCTGCGGGTGGGTTCGCTCGCGATAGACTGTCAAACGTTTGTTTACTAGACTAACTTCAGAGTAGGACGTAACTGTACGGACAATTTTTTGGCGTCAATTTCATGGGTATTTTAAGTAAATTAATTTTAAAATAAAAGTAACTAAAAATAAAATTATTTTGAATACGTAACACCAAAAAAGACATATTTCTACGTTGAAAGAAGTAAACATGATGTTGATGTTGTTTTAAAACAAATGTTTTTTAGCTGACTTTTTCTCAAAGAGAGTGCTGTACGGACAATTTTTTGATACACTGTATGCTTCATGAATGATCTTATACATGGAAAATATTGTAAATCGATCCACCTCGATACAACCACATGTTGTCCCACACTTCCAAATATGTTTGCCTGCGTGTTCTGTTCTGTTTCCAAAATACACGCTGTTCAAGCAAAACTCAAGTCCTTCTCCACACCACTTGAAAACGCATTCTCAAAAACACACATGGTGTCGTCGCCGTCACCGTCCTCAGGAGGAGACCAAACAAAAAAAAAAAAACAGCACGAAAGACACTGGCCGATAATTATCTTGCCGCTTCTCGTATTATAAAGCATAAACCCCTTGCGCTCGATTTATGCTGCGAAACAATCTTCGACAAGATCTCAACCGAGTTTTGAGTCGTTTTTTTTTCGGTTGCACGCTTCCGTCGTCGTCGACGTCGTCGCTCGCATTGCTTCATAATTTGATATGCTGGGGGAAGAAGCTGGCGTGCTGGAAATCGCTGGGATGCGGGAAGATTCGGTCAGTTCTGCAATGTGTTGTGCACTTGAGGTTTTCGGGTTTTGCATTTTTTTATTTCTTTTGCTCCGGAGAAGGTTACACGGCAGACACTTGAAGAAACGGTCCATAAAGTTTTTTTGCTGTAATATGTGGATTAATCACGCTACTTTTAGCATATGTATAAGTACTTGTCCGCAACCACGAGACAAAATATAATAATTTGCCAAATGCAGGCAGCAGCAGCGACAAAAAAGGAAGGGTGAAAATAATTTGGGGTTATTGAAAGGCAAGTAAAAGGTACTTGCTGATAGCGTTTGCACCACACTTGACCCGTAAGGGCGTTGAACTCTGCTACCGACCACGTTTACGAAATTGTTGTTTCAACCCAAACTGGCAATCACAGCTCTCCACCGGAATAGAATGTGTCCAATTTATCAAACATTCCATCTAATTAATCCACCTGAAAAGTGTATTCCAATCACGTCGATTGCATCGCCCGGCCAATTACGGGACCTGCATGCAGCACCTTATGGCATCAAACAGGCGCCCGATGACCTATCGACATTTGGGAATCTGCGCCATTTCGTTCCGATGATGCTAACTGCAAAGGGCTGACTGACATCTACCAACTTTAATTAATGTACTCTAGCGGGGATTATTGATTGCGGTTGCGGCCAATGAATGAATATTAATGATCACATTGCCGCGCCGTCGTGACAACGAACGCAATGTCGTGGTGGGTGGCAAACGAGAGGGTGAGCCCGGGCCGGGACTTTGGGGGTTTGGAACGTGCGCTGAGAAAATGCCATCGGAAAAGCATGCATATGAATGCAAATTACCCGAGTCAATGTGCTTTTCATCGGAAGAAATCCGGGAAATCGTTGATTAATTGGCACATTTTTATGCTCGACATGGATCGTGTTGTTCGAATAGGGGGGGAAATGACCAGATGGATGCGATGATGAGTGGTGGTACATATGCATGAATTGAAGGATGACTAATTCGGTATTCACTTTAAGACATTAAACACAACAGAGCTTCAGCATCCTACATCATTTTTTGTGGTGTTAAAAGGCTTCGGCAGGTTACCTTACCGAGGTCACGCTGCCTACATCATGTTGGTGGGGCTGCCACCTTAGATATAGCTTCCGGTAGGAGCATTTCGTACTCATCCGCTGGATTCCAGAATAGACGCTTTTTAAGCCGCACCTCCTTGGTGAACAGATGCTCGGGACGTACCTTCTCAATCCAGCTAAAGTCAGAAGAACAACAGTGCCCAGGCTGCACTACCAGCTAAGCACACAACTCTTAGCTGGCGGTATTTGTCATCGCTTGACCCGTGGAAGCATGAGGTAGGAACTTGTGAGGATCAGAGCTACGTTGGACGCTCTCCTTCTCGACTCACCGTTTTGCAGCCCAATCTCTTGATATTCCAATTCTTCCGTGCGAACCTTCCAGGAGTCCTGAATACCAACTAATTTCACCTGAATTTTCTCAGGACATAGTCACTCGCGCGATTTCTCTCCAAATTCCTCCAGCGTTTCCTCCAAGAAATGTCCATGGAGTTTTTCCTAAGATTGCTACAGGAGTTTCTCCCAGAATATTTCTCAAGTTGTTACGGGATTCCTCTTCTAGTTTCTGCCAGGATTGTTCTTAATTTTTTTCCGCAATTTTTTTTTCTCAACTACTCTACACCCTCCTGCAATCTCCAGAAACTCCTGAATCCACCTGAGAGTCCTAAAAACGCTGACAATCCTGAATTACCCTGGAGCATCCTATGACGTCCCTGAAACACAATGAATTGCCCCTGAGTTCCTTTGAGATCCCCTGACACGGCACTGAGACCCCCTCAGATACACATGAGACCTCCTGAGACTCCCGGATATCCCCTAAAATACCCTTAAAACACCCCAGAATCCTCTGGAGAGCATCTAAAACCCCCTGAGACAACGAACAATGTTTAGGGGCATTCATTAAACCATCTGAGACCCCTGAAACTTCCAGAGACTAGCTTTCATACCCTCGATACCCTCCGAAACTCCCTAGAATTCCTCGAAATGCCCCTAAAAATCTCCTGGATTCTTCTGAAATCTCATAAAATCTTTCAAACCCTCGCAACATCCCTTCAACGCCCTCAAACTGAAACATTGAAATTTCTCAAAAAATAACTGAAATCCGTAAAGCCCATAACCGTAACCTCATTAAAACTCCACCTGAATGTCCTTTAAAAATCTTCTGGAATACTCAAAGCCTCTCAAAGCTTGTGGACGTGTTCCAAGAAATTTATAAAAAAAAAATATGAATTTATTTTTCACAAACCCATTTTTTCGGCTTGAATTCTAATCCACAACACACTCGCATTTGTGCCCACAAAGTACAAGTGAGAGCAAATTGTTTTTATGTAGCCGAGACTTACTCTCGCACTGCGCATACCAAGCCACCAAGCAGTTTGTTACAAGATTTTCCAGTACTCCCAAGACGTCTGCAAACATTTTAGAGAAACTTCCAGAGGAACTACCACATAAATCTGGCGAGAAACTTACGGAACTCGGAAAAAGTGCTGCAGAATAATCGCAAAAATCTCTGGAAAAACCGTTGGAAAGATTTCCCGAAAAAGCACCAATAGAAACCTTCTATTGCGTCGGTGACCTCAACTTGCAGTTCTAGATTCTTGCGGAAATGTTGCTCCAAATTTGCGTTTCACGGTATGACATACAGCAGCTGTCTGGCATCTGAATCTTGTCGGTTCGCCGCAAAAGACCAGTAGTTTCCTTCAAAATTCCGCGAGTTCTGCGGGCTTTAAAAAGACACGGACACCGTCTTCAGCCAGAGGCTGTACAGACTGAACGAAACTTAACTCTAGACAACGGACACGACATTCACATAACGAGCACCAGTGGATACGAGGAAGAAACATTTCTTGCGAAAAGTTTCATTTCTCGGAGCGGGAATCGAACCCTCACCCCATGGCATGGCACGTTTATACGCTTGGTGACGCTAACCGCAAGGCCACGAGGCTCCACTTTTTCAGATTGTACGCTATACGAACAAGCAATCCCAGCTATTTCCATGGTGAAGTAGTTCTTCAGCGACTGATTCATCGACAGGTCGCATTGATTTACGCCACAGTATCCTTCTGAATCACTAACTGTCCAATCCATCCAATCTTGCAACGTAGATCTAAATACTGATTCTCCAGTTGCCCCGCGATTCCATCGGAGTCATCAAGTCGAGCTTGTCTGAAGCGATCACGATAGTAAGTAAAGCATTCGCTTGATCTCCGACGACCAATGCTTGCACTTGTACGAACTTCGCAATCAAATCTATGTAGTTTGTGCAAATGTGGACATTCTACGATATGCATATCTTTCAGTATATTGTCAGACATACGTT
Organism: Aedes albopictus; assembly: GCF_035046485.1. Lineage (NCBI taxonomy): Eukaryota > Metazoa > Arthropoda > Insecta > Diptera > Culicidae > Aedes > Aedes albopictus. The sequence continues at coordinate 379,840,979 of NC_085138.1, forward strand.
CATAGAGTTTTTTTTTCGGTTCTGGTAACTCCAGACCTATATCGACCCGTCTGGAAAGGACGATACGTGGCGAGGTAGATTTCTTTCGAGTTTGATTTCAACCGCAACCGTATTCTACTGCATTGGCAAACTTGATTCCGAGCAACCGAAAGGAGTAATTATGTAGGACGCTCCGTGTCCTACAAGTTTGTAGGGCCTACGCAGGCAAACTGTAGGCATTTCCGTGACCAAAATTCCCCTCGGCATCTTGCTGGCTCTTGAATTGCTGTTTTGTCCTTCTTACGCTGCTGTTCCCAAAACTACCGACCTCACTATCGTCCTCTTACCGATATCAGTACATCATATTGTCAGACATCCATTTAGGTAAAATCAATAAAGGTCCCTCCTTTAAGGTAACGTTACCTAAAAGGAATTTGATTATGTTCAGAGCAGCTGGATGACTAAAAAAAACAGAGTTAAGAGTTAAGGGGAGTTTACGGCTTGTTCAAGGGTTTAAGACGGGCTTGGTGGTCTAGTAACTACCGCTTCTGATTCGTATGCAGAAGATCATGGGTTCAATTCCTGGCCCGTCTCTTTCATCCACTTTGTATCTTTCTATCCACATTCTCTCGCTCTCTCTCTCTTCTCTACATAAACAACTCATGTATATTCATATGTTCATTGCCATGGCTAGAACCAGAAACGAATAAAAAAGTCGTTTCCCTCCCTTCCAACTTCCACTCACAGCGCAGTGTATAGGGGAATTGTGGGTAAAATGAACAGGGAGGGTAAAATGAACAGGGTGTTGTTTTACAGCTATTACCGTATTTCTGTATGTTTTAACGATTGGATTCTGTGTGATAACGTAAATCATCATGCTTTTACTGATCTTGAATTAAAAAAATTAAATAAACCACTTGAATATGACGAAAATATCAAAAACCACGCAAGAAATATGCTCTGATGTGAAATCGAGCCTATCAGAATTAAGGTCAATTCGTATATTTTTCGCAAATTATGACATGTGTGATCCCATATTCCAATAATGTACTTCCTGAAGATAATACTCAGTTGAGAAAAAAAATAGGTTACGCTTTCCACAACATTTTTAGAACAACTTTAAAACCAGAACGACTTAGAGGTAAAATGAACAGCTGGTTTAAACTTTATCCATTTTTTTATAAAATGTTGTGCAAACTCGGTATATTGAAACCTGTAACACATATTTTGACACAACTAGTGCAAAAAGTTAAGAAAAAATATGTTTTACTCTACTACTACTGCTACTACTACTACTACTACTACTACTACTACTACTACTACTACTACTACTACTACTACTACTGAGATTTTAATCCGGAAAATCGATTGTTTTAGTACATTTTTACAAATAATTATTTCAGCACATTCCAAGTTATATATCGAAAATTTTAAAAGTGTAGCATATACAGTTTGTATTCAATTTGTTGGCCTACACTTGAACATATCCAAATTAAACATTTAAACTTGTTTTTAAAGACATGTTCATTTTACCCCCATCAAATGTTCATTTTACCCACACTATTTTTCATGACTCTGTTTTTTTGCATTTTTTGTAATCGAAAATAATGTAAGAAAACTGTATTTTTTATTAATATTTTCATCTAGAACTCTTAAAATATGGTACCATCTACGATATTACAGGGTCATATTACCCCCAATTCCCCTATATAACGCCTACAAATTATGCAACCAAAGCATGCTGTGCCGCTTGACCTTATTCGCCATATTCACCACACAATCTATCACGAACACTATAAATATGTAACCCCTATCCATGGATCGCATCACCGACCCAACGGTGATTCCCAGATCTCCCATCCTTTCCGTCTAACAAATACCTCAGTCCGTGCTGGTTGTGGGGATGCAGAGGTGCTCTCGGTCTTTAGTAGCAACAACCAGCACATTCCTGACATTCCTTTCCCTTCCCAACTGACTATAAGGACGTGGCCGGCGCCGTTATTGATCAAGAATGTATGAGCTGCTTAAATGGCACTTTGAGAATAAGTGGAGTGTCCCAGCCCTTATTCATTTGGATCTCAGTGCAATTGGTACCAGCTCAGATCAATCACGGAGTAGCAACCATTGACATGTATAGTCAGATTTGATCGTTGATCGTTCAAGGGTTTAAAGTTTAAGAGGTTGGACTATCTGATCTTCTTGCGTAATCAGTGATCTATTGGAGCATTAAGAACTAAATACATGCTTGCACAGCCCCATGCAACTATGTGATGTCAAGTGGTAAGCAGTGCTGAAAATTTCATTTCGTCATATCTAAATTCAACCACCTACAGCTCATTTTGGAAGCTGAACCTGAGAATATGGTATTTGAAAAACTTGTGCGGCTAGACCAGTTCTGCAAGAAAGTCACGGAAAAATCTCTATTTTTTGAATATTTAATGTAAATGTCACGGACTATTTTTGAAAAATGCCAAATGATATTCACCGTGAATATCATTGGCATTTTTCGAAGATAATCCGTGACATTTACCTTAAATATTTGAAAAAATAGTGGTTTTTCCGTGACTTTCTTGCAGAACTGGTCTAGCCGCACTAAGTATGAAGTACTTAGTGATTGTGCATTTTCTTCTGGTAATCCCGAAAAGAACGGCAAAAATTCGGAAAGTTCGTCTAGCTTGATTGTACGACGTGTAACTTGACCAGCTTTTACTTCACTATTGTATCTCTGATCAGCTATCACAGTATCTCCGTTTCCACCAGTGTTGGCACTGGCTTTTCTTGATTGATTGTTCATTTGATTTGATCCTAAGCTCAATGTTTCGGACTGGTTTCTGACGTCTTGAGAAGGAAGGCCACTTCCGAGATTCTCTTGGACTTCTTACGAACGCAAATGGCTTTGCAGGAACATTTCGTAGGCTTATCCCACTTCTGATTTCTTTAGTGAAATACGTGCTTTCAGTATCAACGTTTATTTGAGAATAATCAGTGTAAGTGTCAGATGTCAGTCTATCTAAGTCAAGGCCTACTGATTGGGAGTAGCTTAGTATCCGACTTAAGTACATGCACAATCACTAAGTACTTCATACTACAGAGCCTTCACAGATAATGGGTTAAGGGTATGACCCCGGCGATGAAACCGAGCATAAGAAACGTGTTCGAGGCTAGTGAGATTGCGGCAACAAAGGAAAATAATTACTCTGAAACTTTCAGAATCACCCTGAAACACCTGAAATGCATTGAAACGCTTTGTAACGCCTTTAAGCTTCCATAACTAACATGCAAAAACTTGTAATCAGAAGGTACCGAATGTTGCTAATTGTTAAAATAAGATATGAAATTTGTGAAAAAAAAGTCTTGTTCTGGTGGGATTCGAACCCACGACTCCGTATTCGCCAGACCGCCGCTTTAACCAAAAAAGCCACAGAACATGTCTGCGGTATAGATAGCCAAAAGCCCAAAATAACTCCAAATTCACACCTCAGAGCATATGTAAAGCCTGCATCCGCAATAATCGGGACACAGAAGTACGTCAGTAGCTCTGCAATGAATCGGTAAAATTGGCCAAATGATTGACTGAGAAATCTTTGGTGTATATTTATAATTTGTGCCAAATTTCATAAAAATCGATGCAATACTGTTAACTGTGGATGAAACACAAACAGACGTGGTTTTAAGCATTTTGTACAATTATGATCAATTTTCATTCGCATACTAAATGGTTCTTTTACGCTACAATTCAAAGTTATGTGATGATAATTATGAAATTTCGTTAGCAGTTATGATACTTATAGAGACCCTTTCTTGCAAAATTTCATCAACTTTGATCAATTGGTTTGAAAGCTACTGGTGTTGTTAGGGGTGAGTGTTAGTGAAAATTTTTCGTGTTTTTCATGTGCGATTTTTGCTTATTCATAACTTTTGAATTTCTTTGCCAATTTTCATGAAATTTTCACAGAAGCTAGTTGTTTATGCCTGCAAAATTTGGTGATTATTGATAAAATACTTTCATTAGTACAATCGAAACAATAAAGGGTGCTGACTAATTGCTGTCTGAGGGGCTAAAATCACGATCAGTCCCAATACACGTTTCGACTATAAAATTGTTGATAGTGCATCGATTTTTTTGAAATTTTGCCCATGCAACAAATGTAGATTGAGAGGTTTGTGTTAAAAATTTCATCCATTTCCTTTGCAAAATTCAAAAGTTATAGCGCTGACAAGCAAAACCAGGGACTGTACAAAATTCAATGTCGCACATTTTACCTTTCGTTGCTACAACAAAAAGTACTGCGCCGATTCACATGAAATTTTGTAGGTGAAATAAACACATCTTAAGATGTCATTAGACAAAATTTGATCAATTGTAATGTATCTATTGCAGACTTGCAGCTGTATTTATGTGTCCTGATTTTTGCGGATACAGGCTTTAGCCCCCTAAAAGCCCTCAGAATCGCCACGAAACACCTGAGAACGCCTCTGACCGCCTCTCTCTCTTTAAAACTCCCTTGAAATCTCTCTAACCCAAACCCCTTTATATGTGAAGCCTTGAACTCCCTCCTGTTTGAATCTGCTGGTAATTTGCCCTTTCAAAATTTCTTTGCAACATTGAAATCCATTTGGTATTAAAAACTATTTAGGCAGTCCCGATTCACTACCTAAATGGAGGTTCGGGTGTACTGTTTTCGTATGTACTCTTGTTGCAAAGTGAACTCCGTTTGAGTTCCTTTGATTCTCGGAATTGACGTCTCGATGCCGCCAAGATCTCACAAGCAAGCACCCCTCGCAGCAGCAAGCGTGAGCTTTTATCGATTCGTAGACATTGGCGCGTTGAAAGCCCTTTAACCAATAACTGTGAAAGTGCTGAAAGTTCCAGTGGGATCGTAGAACCATAAAGAAGAAGTTAATCAAAAAAAATCGAGGAACACTCATCAACTAAAATTCTGCTGGATCTGCTCTGATAATTCAGCCATTCCATAGAAAATCATAACTCCAAATGTTGTGGTGGGTTTGTAGTAATTAGATATGTATGTTTGCCTTTCTCATACACTAAGTGTACTGGAAAGGCTATATGTTTACTCCAAAAATGACTTTTTGATAGGAGGCCCGAAGGGTCGAGTCACATATACCAATCAACTCAGCTCGACGAATTGAGGTGATGTCTGTGTGTGTATGTATGTGTGTATGTGTGTATGTGTACAAACAAACTCACATCACTTTTTGGCAGTAAACCTCAACCGATTTTAATGACCGACGGTTCATTCGACGCGGGATCTGGTCCCATTGTTTCCTATAGAAAATGGTTCGGATCGGTCCAGCCGTTCCGGAGTTATGGCCATTCAGGTGTTCCGGACCAGTACCCTTGGAAGGGGCTATACATAAAAATATAACAAACACAAACATGTGACTCATCAAACTGTGGCATTTTGGATAACCTGATGAACAGTTAACAAGAAAAAAGTGATGATGATTAACCTGGGCTTGTTAGGGGAATATCTGTAAATAAAAAGAAAATCTTAGACCACATCTGAACCGGTAGTGTTCCGGAACCGGTTCCAGGTGTCCCGCCGGAAGTGGCCAAATATAAAAATGAACCAAATCCAGGCATGCGACACATCAAATTGCGGCAATTTCGATAACCTGATTAACAGTTAGCAAGAAAACAGTTTCAGACCATATCTGAACCGGTTGTGTTCCGGAATCAGTTTCGGATGTCCCACCGGAAGTTTCCAAATATAAAAGTGAACCAAATCCATGCATGCGGCATATCAAAGCGCGACATTTTTGATAACCCAATGAAAGGTTGGCATAAAAAATACTCAGACCATAGGGTAATTCATGTATTTTGGACAGGCTGAGGACAACGTTGAAAAAATAATCCCCTAGCTTCCTTAGAAAGCAATTGATTATTTTGCAAAGTTACCAATACGCTTATAATATGATTGTACATTGCGTTCCTGGTGACAAAAACCTTAACGAAAGCATTTTAAGCTGAGAAAATCGCAATTTACGATCGCTTGAAAAAAATGCATTTTGGACACCGAATATAAGTTTTGGACACCCTCTGGTATATATAATTTGGACAGGACAATTATCTCAATGTTAAGCAATGAATACTGCTAAATCATGGAAGTAGCATAAATTAACAAATATTTTCTTACAAATAATCAAATTTCTCCGCTTAACAGGCATCTATTTTGATAACTATTACAGTTTTTGTTAAAATCGAGGAAATATCGCCAGACCCACATAATACGCCTCCAAGTATGCAATCACCAAATACAAAACCAAAATAGTTTTAGTGAAATAATTTACATTTTCGATAATTTTGAAGTAAATTCTTAATTGTTAAGCATATTTTCAACATAAGTCATCAGAATAGGGTCTGTTTGATCCAATAATCGATATTGAGAAGTATCTACTTTTGTTAGCTCTCCGGAACAAGGCATACATAGCCGTGCATGTCCAAATTATATTTTTTACCCTATCAAATATAAAAGTGAAATATAAAAGTGAGCCAAACCCATGCATACGACACTTCAAACTGTGAAATTTTCGATGACCTGATGTACAGTTAGCATGAAAACAGTCTCAGACCATATCAAAACCGGTAGTGTTTCGGAACTGGTTCTGGGTGTCTCGCCGAAAGTGGCCAAATATTAGAGTGAACCAAATCCATGCATGCGACATATCAAAGCGCGGCTTTTGTGATAATGAAAGGTTGGCATAAAAAAGACTCACACCATATCTGAATCAAGAACATTTTGGCTAACGTCGACAGAAAAAAGATCATGAGTTCATATTTGACGAGAAATGCACTATCACCACTAGGGATTAATCTGGGTTTTTTTTATTTCGTTAAGGTAACCAATTTTTAGATAGGGTGTTCCAAAAAGTTAAAATTTTTCAAAACTAAAAAAATCCAAATAACTTTTAAAATAGTTCACCGATTTTAGAATTCTTTATTTCAAGTTATTTGTTGCATTTAATTGTAGGGTTTAGAAAAAATGAAGGAGCCAAATTGTTTTTAGATTCAAAAAATATGCAAATAGATTACCTTTTTTACGTTTTCATGGCCTCGGGTCGAAAAGGTACTCTGGTTTAATATTTATATCAGAAAATTCAGGAAATTGGGCGTAATATATAAAAAAAAATCAGAGATGTACGTGTTTAATTTTTGAAATATGATTTATTTAATATAGAGAGTCATATATTTTAATACCCATGGTTTAAACATAACAACACACGAAATAATTACATTAAGCCATTTTGGCAACCTCCCTAACCCCACCACAATCCGGAATATCTCCGAAATGGTTCCGGATATTGCATGGCCACTTGAGTATAATAAACTCGCACCAATTTATGATGGATCAACGGCGACTTAAAAAAATCTGATGAAAATTGACGGTATGCCAGCATTTTGAAAATGAGTTGTCGGGGGTCGGGTACGTGAAGGCTCATATCTATTTTGGCCCTGTTTTAATAAGCTTTACATTATATTTAAATCATTGATTTTCTTTTATGTGAACAAAGTTTTGAGAAACTAAATATGTAAAATATTGTACTTTCCAACTCTGGTTTTATCGAATCTAAAGTAGTGTCTCTTTAGTTCTTGGTTCCAAATGATACGCTGGTGGCATAATTTCACAACACCGCTGTAACACTCACCATTTGCTTTCTCGTCACAAACAGACAGTCCCAAATTATATGGCGCCGTTCTGGTTGACCACCCAATTCATCAGTTACAACCAATGTTTGCCAACTCAATTACCCAAACACTACTACTGACAGATTGCCCGTTCCCTAGATGCCTCCTCACTCACCAGGGTGCCACTTGAATTGACCTGGTTTCTTCCAACGGGCAACGAGCAGAAATCTTGCATTCCATTTTGCCCCTGGACCAAATTAGACAGAACTAGAATTAATCATAAATAAAGCTCTCCGCCTGACTGCAGCCTAAAACTGCCAAATGACAAAGTGTGTTTATCGGATTCAGGGCAAAGAAACCAGCAGCCAAGAACCTTCCCCTTTCTACGGTGGTTGCCTACTTCTTTATGGCACACGAACATCAGTTATAGTAGCAGCTCTGCTGGTTGGTTGGCTGCTGGCAGTGCAGCTCTCAGCGTGAGATCTTCATCTGCTGCAGGGACCTAACCACGGCACAGTAGAGCAACGAGGGAAGCAGCTGAGTGTGTTTATGTCTCAAACCTTCGTCATCGGTCGTCTAATCCTGCCTGAGCCACTTCACTTCAGTGTTCAGTGGCAAAAGGAGATGTAAACATGAACTTGAATCCGATGCCATCTTCCACTGCTAGAACAAGCTGCCTGCCCTGCCTGCCGTCTGACTGTGTGGGCGGCAGCTGAGACGAGAAGCAACTGCGCTCTTACTTTTCGGGACTTACCTAATTCCTTGGAAGGAAGCGAAGGAGTTATGGGTTTGTGGCGTTTCCGAAAAAAAAATGTGATACTGCTGTGCAGTAGTCTTCAGCTAGATGTTTGAGTCATTAGTATCGTATTACAACACCATTAGGAAATTTTAAACACAGTGTCCAGAAGGATAATGGATCTATCCATGGTCGAAAGAAAAACAAATATTATAGTGCATGTTAGGGTGGCCCATAGATGAGCCACTGAAACATTTTTTTGGTTGCTGGTTGCAAATCAACGTTTCTGGAACAATTTCCAGAGCAACTCGACAAAACTTCAGTTGATGAGAGCTCCTCGTCACATATAAATTCATCTACTTCTTCTTTATAACTCCATAATCCTACTGGAACAAGGATTGCCTCTGATCAACTTAGTATTTCTTGAGCACTTCCACAGTAATTGATTAACGGTCTTTCAGCGTGCCAACGTCTACGAATCGATGAAAGACCACCCTTGCAACAAAAGTACATGCGAAACGTATGAAGTGATTTACTCCGAGTAATTGTCCAAAAAATTTCTCAGGAGATTCACCCGAAAATTCTTCCAGGAACTCCTCCAGTAATAACTTTAGGATTTTTTGTAGGACTTCCTCCAGAAACTCTTTCAGGAATTCCTTCAGGAATGTTTCCAGTTGTTTTTCCAGGAATTCCTCTAGGAATATTTTCCAGCAATTACTCCAGGAATTCATCCAGTAAATTCTCCGGGAATTTTTCCAGGAATTATTTAATGAATTCCTTCAGAAATCCCCGGAGGAATTTTCAGAGGAATCCCCAGAGGTATTCAGGTATAGGAAAATTCATGGAGGAATGCCCGGAAAAATAACTGGAAAAACTAGTGGAGGAATTCTTGCAACAATTACTGCAGGACTTTCTGAAAAAATCGTAGGACAATTCTCGGAGGAATTCCTGGAAAAATTCTCGGAGAAATTCCAGGTAGAAATTCAGGAAGAATTCCTAGAAAAATTCTTGGAGGAATTCCAGCAAGTATAACTGAATGGATAACTGGAGGAATTTCCGGAGGAATTCCCGTAAGAATTCCTGGAAAAATATCCGTTAAAGTTCCTGGAGGAATTATTGGAAGAATTTCCGTAAGAATTTTTGGAAAACCCTGGAAGAACTCTTGGGTGAATCTCTGGATGCTCGGAGAAATTTCTGGTAGAATTTTAGGAACAATTCCAGATAAATTCCTGCAGTAATTCCTGGAAAAAATATCTGGAAAAATTCCTGGAGGAATTCCTGGAAGAATTACTGAATTAATTCCTAAGAAAATATCCGAATGAATATCCGGAGGAATTCCTGGAAAATTCCACGGAGGAATTCGTGATAAACTTACTGAAGAAATCCCCAGAGAAATTCGTGGAAGAATTCTTAGAACAGTTTCTGAAGGAATCATTGGAGGAGATCCTGGAGGAATCTTTTCAGTAATTGCTGAAGGAAACTCCAGAGGAACTCCTGGAGGAATCCCCAAAGGAATTCCTGGAGGGATACCCGGAGAAATTCCTGAAGGAAACACTTGAGGAATCCTCGGAAAAAGTTCTGAAGAAAGTCTTGGCAGAATTCCTGGAAGAATTCCTGGTGGAATCCCAGGAGGAAATCCTGAAGAAATCCCCGTAGGAGTTTGCGGAAGATTGCATTAGGGAATCCTCTGAAGAAAACCTAGATGAATTCTTAGAGGAATTTCGGGAAGAATTCTCAGAGGAATCACCGGAGGAATTCCTGGATGAATTTCCGGAGGAATTCCTGGAGGGATTCCCGGAGGAATTCCTGGAAGAATTCTCGGAGGAATTCCTGGAAGAATTCCCGGAAGAATTCATGGAGGAATTCTCGGAGGAATTCCCGGAGGAATTCCCGGAGGAATTCCCGGAGGAATTCCCGGAGGAATTCCCGGAGGAATTCCCGGAGAAATTGCCGGAGGAATTCCTGGAGGAATCCCCGGGGGAATTCCTGGAGGAATCCCCGGGGGAATTCCTGGAGGAATCCCCGGGGGAATTCCTGGAGGAATCCCCGGGGGAATTCCTGGAGGAATCCCCGGGGGAATTCCTGGAGGAATCCCCGGGGGAATTCCTGGAGGAATCCCCGGGGGAATTCCTGGAGGAATCCCCGGGGGAATTCCTGGAGGAATCCCCGGGGGAATTCCTGGAGGAATCCCCGGGGGAATTCCTGGAGGAATCCCCGGGGGAATTCCTGGAGGAATCCCCGGGGGAATTCCTGGAGGAATCCCCGGGGGAATTCCTGGAGGAATCCCCGGGGGAATTCCTGGAGGAATCCCCGGGGGAATTCCTGGAGGAATCCCCGGGGGAATTCCTGGAGGAATCCCCGGGGGAATTCCTGGAGGAATCCCCGGGGGAATTCCTGGAGGAATCCCCGGGGGAATTCCTGGAGGAATCCCCGGGGGAATTCCTGGAGGAATCCCCGGGGGAATTCCTGGAGGAATCCCCGGGGGAATTCCTGGAGGAATCCCCGGGGGAATTCCTGGAGGAATCCCCGGGGGAATTCCTGGAGGAATCCCCGGGGGAATTCCTGGAGGAATCCCCGGGGGAATTCCTGGAGGAATCCCCGGGGGAATTCCTGGAGGAATCCCCGGGGGAATTCCTGGAGGAATCCCCGGGGGAATTCCTGGAGGAATCCCCGGGGGAATTCCTGGAGGAATCCCCGGGGGAATTCCTGGAGGAATCCCCGGGGGAATTCCTGGAGGAATCCCCGGGGGAATTCCTGGAGGAATCCCCGGGGGAATTCCTGGAGGAATCCCCGGGGGAATTCCTGGAGGAATCCCCGGGGGAATTCCTGGAGGAATCCCCGGGGGAATTCCTGGAGGAATCCCCGGGGGAATTCCTGGAGGAATCCCCGGGGGAATTCCTGGAGGAATCCCCGGGGGAATTCCTGGAGGAATCCCCGGGGGAATTCCTGGAGGAATCCCCGGGGGAATTCCTGGAGGAATCCCCGGGGGAATTCCTGGAGGAATCCCCGGGGGAATTCCTGGAGGAATCCCCGGGGGAATTCCTGGAGGAATCCCCGGGGGAATTCCTGGAGGAATCCCCGGGGGAATTCCTGGAGGAATCCCCGGGGGAATTCCTGGAGGAATCCCCGGGGGAATTCCTGGAGGAATCCCCGGGGGAATTCCTGGAGGAATCCCCGGGGGAATTCCTGGAGGAATCCCCGGGGGAATTCCTGGAGGAATCCCCGGGGGAATTCCTGGAGGAATCCCCGGGGGAATTCCTGGAGGAATCCCCGGGGGAATTCCTGGAGGAATCCCCGGGGGAATTCCTGGAAGAATCCCCGGGGGAATTCCTGGAAGAATCCCCGGGGGAATTCCTGGAGGAATCCCCGGGGGAATTCCTGGAGGAATCCCCGGGGGAATTCCTGGAGGAATCCCCGGGGGAATTCCTGGAGGAATCCCCGGGGGAATTCCTGGAGGAATCCCCGGGGGAATTCCTGGAGGAATCCCCGGGGGAATTCCTGGAGGAATCCCCGGGGGAATTCCTGGAGGAATCCCCGGGGGAATTCCTGGAGGAATCCCCGGGGGAATTCCTAGAGGAATCCCCGGGGGAATTCCTAGAGGAATCCCCGGGGGAATTCCTGGAGGAATCCCCGGGGGAATTCCTGGAGGAATCCCCGGGGGAATTCCTGGAGGAATCCTCGGGGGAATTCCTGGAGGAATCCCCGGGGGAATTCCTGGATGAATCCTCGGGGGAATTCCTGGAGGAATCCCCGGGGGAATTCCTGGAGGAATCCCCGGGGGAATTCCTGGAGGAATCCCCGGGGGAATTCCTGGAGGAATCCCCGGGGAAATTCCTGGAGGAATCCCCGGGGGAATTCCTGGAGGAATCCCCGGGGGAATTCCTGGAGGAATCCCCGGGGGAATTCCTGGAGGAATCCACGGGGGAATTCCTGGAGGAATCCCCGGGGGAATTCCTGGAGGAATCCCCGGGGGAATTCCTGGAGGAATCCCCGGGGGAATTCCTGGAGGAATCCTCGGGGGAATTCCTGGAGGAATCCCCGGGGGAATTCCTGGAGGAATCCCCGGGGGAATTCCTGGAGGAATCCCCGGGGGAATTCCTGGAGGAATCCCCGGGGGAATTCCTGGAGGAATCCCCGGGGGAATTCCTGGAGGAATCCCCGGGGGAATTCCTGGAGGAATCCCCGGGGGAATTCCTGGAGGAATCCCCGGGGGAATTCCTGGAGGAATCCCCGGGGGAATTCCTGGAGGAATCCCCGGGGGAATTCCTGGAGGAATCCCCGGGGGAATTCCTGGAGGAATCCCCGGGGGAATTCCTGGAGGAATCCCCGGGGGAATTCCTGGAGGAATCCCCGGGGGAATTCCTGGAGGAATTCCGGGAGGAACCCCGGAAAAATTCCTGGAGGAACTCTGAAAAAATTTCTGGAGGAATCCCCGGAGGAAAGCTTCAGTTAGTGGGAAGGGAGTAATAAAAAATAAAATATGGAAGGTGGTGTGCTTTAAAGGGGGAAAGCAGATAAAATTTCGGTAAGGGATTTTGAGAATTCGAAATGAAATTCAGTGTGTTTCATTGATTCACTTCGATGCAAAATTTCTTCGTCTTCTCAACTGCAACAAAGTGGTTCAAGACAATTTGGATAAGCACCGACCGTTTAAATAGAATGTATGTAAATTGTTTTATTATTCTTAGTGACTTCAAAATTATGGAACACACTCTTATACGGAAATTGGCTGTAAAACAACTCTCCTTAGGAATGTTACCAACTAAGTAAAATAGCCCCTTTTGATTATTGACTGCCTTACAAAGCGGAATCCAGTTTCAAACATGATGAACCATACATAAACTACCGTTATAAAGCAAACACCATGTCTGCCTAAATTATATCATTCGTGTCGCCAACCAATCGTGCACTGGTCCACTTGGCTGGTTGATGGGGACCTCTTCCATCATCATGAAACATCGATTCGAATTCATCGCAAACATCACCGGGCAGAGGAACAACAACAACTCCACGGTGCGGTGGTAGCGAACTGAACCGAACCGTTGGTTGTTGATAGTAGGAAGGCGATCACTCCAACACCTGCCGTTTAAAAAGCGTGCTTCACTCCAAATTGCATCCGTGGAAAAATGTATTCCGAAAACCGGTTGCCCCCATTCGTTGCGTTGCCGGGATGGGAGATTCGAGTTTGCGGTGCTAAATTTTTGAAACCGAAGATTGCAGGGTCGAAGGACAGGAAGGAAGAATGCGAGGGAAGGGCGGTGGTTTCTGCACAATATTTTTAAAACAGCACTGTTCTGGTCACCGGGTCCTACTCGCTCTGAACACACCGTACAGAACGAAGGAGCAGTGATCAGGATGCAGTCGGTCGCGTGTTGCATGTCAGTAGAGCGGTTCGGCTCAATTTATAAGTATATGGTTCTGCGAGTTTTTCGGTTGTGGTACTAGGGTGAATCTCGAATATTCAATGTCAATTTCCTTGTCTCTTGGGTACAGAGTACCTTCGGGCCTGCTTGAAGATAAGGGAATGCAAAAATGGTAAATTGGTAAGAATAAAAGAAGAAGATGAATAAGGTGGATGAGGAGAAGAAAGACTACAATGAATTCTGCGTCTTTCCTTTTGTTAATGTATTATTGTCAACCTTGCATCTACAACAATCGTTTCTCTGTTTTCTTATTTCTTCATTCTGTGTCATTTTTTCTGACTTTTTCTTCAAATTATGTCTTTTCTTAATCTGTTTACATTTTTCTTCTTCTTTTTTCCTGTTTACTTTCTCGAATATCCTCTGTGAAATTCCGTTCTCTTAGTTTAGTATTGTTATACTTCTGCAAATACTAGCTGGCATTTTTTGTTTCGATTAGGTTGCAGTTTTCACAGTTATCCTTATCAAAGCATGGACCCACCCTTGTGTGCGATCAACTGAACCGTATTCGATACCAGCAAAGGTTGAATGTCGCCATCAGCAGCACCGGAACCAAAAAGCACGGGTCAAGTTTATGCGGTGTTATTAGCTCTGACACCTGCAGCCTGGGTGTCGTATCAACCCCAAAAAACGCATATCATCATACATGCATAAACATAGTTTCACATACTCGACGACCTGATGGCATTTCGGCCTCTAAATGCTTCGGAGAATTACCTACCTATGGGAGTTTTTTCTTTTTTTTTGGCAGCGCGCCCATTATCGTCGTTGGTCCAGGAGAGAATCTGGTACGGTGGCGCAGAGAAAACAGAAAAAAAGCAAAAATGTATTACAAATTAAAATCGATTTGAGGATGATTGATGTGATCGAATCGTTGTTAATCATTTTATCTTCTGTCAAAGATTGACATTTTCGGTATATCGGTATATGTTAGGAAGCAGGAGATGAAATACTGAAGCCATAATGCACATTAGGTACTGCGGTAAATAAGCAGTTTTTCAATAAAATGATACTTAAGATCGAATCTATGACAAAAGGTCGAAAGACATAAGGTCGACGGACAAAAGGTAGAATGGAGAAAAAATCGAACAGGACCAAATGTTAAAAAGACAATTTGGAAGACAAGAAAAAGTGATCAGAATTTGACAGCAAAATGGCAATTAAAATTCCGATAAAAATGATAGAACCAGTAATACCAAAATTATTCAACAGTTGAAAACATGGAATGAAGGACACTTTTTTTCGAAACTTGCAATAGATTATATGCAGAAATTTATAACCGCATTGCAATTTGAAATAGATGCCCATAAATGATAAAAAAGTATGTTATTCATAAAAGTTTAATATGAAAAACAATATTCCTTAATGTGGAGCGGACCTGGTGTAATGGTTAGAACACTTGACTATCACGCCGAGGATCTGGGATCGAATCCCACTCCCGACAAACTCGCAAAATGTGAGTTCTTCCTTCGGAAGGGAAGTAAAGCGTGGGTCCCGAGATGAACTAGCCTAGGGCTAAAAATCTCGTTAATACAGATAAAAAAAAAATCCTTAAAGAAATAGAAGCTAGAAGAAGGATGAATCATAGATTGCAATATTGTCATTTGAAACTCCAATCATTACAGCAACTTAGCAACTGAGCAGACATAACGAAATTAAAAACCAATACAGTGTGATTCGTAGGAACTAACTTTCAATCCAACAGAGGATGATCACTAAACACAAGTACTCAATGAAATTTTTTGCAGTATTATCAGGAAGAACAGCTATTGCCTAAAAGAAGGCAAAATTTCTGAATAAAATATTAGTACTAATAGAGGTCATAATTTATAATAATTTTTGATTATTTCAGTAACAAAACGTTAAAGAACAGCCTATAAATTCCAGAAGGAAAATTTCTTGTACTGTAACCGTTCAGTTACAATTATCCCAATATTTTTTTTAATTTGTGCGTATTGTTGAGGAAACTATAGTGTTTGTTTGTTAAGTGTTTGGAATAAATAGAATTGGTTAGAGTTAGACTAAAATTGTAAGCTGTATTAGGTAGTAGAAATATGTTGTAAGCTAAATGTTAAATGTAATTTGAATAAACTATGGCAAAAATGGGTGGCGGGCGAAAATCAACTGTGGCAGTAAAAGTAGGCAAACCGGTAGCATAATGGGTGGTGCTGCTACCAAGGATAGGAAACATGGAGTAACGATTAAGGAACAATGGGAAGGCATGGACTGGAGGGCATTTTACTACTTGAGCTGATCGCCATGATCACTTTCAATTCGGCTTTCGTGTGAGACACAAGTGAGTTCTATTTAAAAGTGGCTTTTTGTAAGAAGTTCAGTGAACGAGTATAGTGCTTGAGTCCAGCCTAAGTTCATTCAGGTATGCCACATTGAATGGTCTCTGTGATACCAGTGCCTTTATTCCGGATCATTCCCTCAGGACCTTTTGAACTACCATTTTGGTACTGTCACGGAATCGCCCCTCACAGTCCACACGATTCGGCCTGGATCGGTTCACCGGTCTACGCCTAACAGTAAAAGACCAGGCTCTCTGGTCATACTCACCGACCGTGAGAGAGCTCCTCCGGCTAACAGCCCTAATCACCAAAGAGGACCCTTCTCGGCGTGGCCAATACGGTCTCGTCCGTGGCCCGTCGATCGTGCCAAAGAAGGAAGACGCCGTAGCCAAGTCTAGGACACGAAAGTGGCCTAAAATCCGTGGATTCGTCATTCCACTAAGCTAGCCAAACTCCAAGATTCGCCATTCTGAAACCTACCGGACCATAAGGACCGACACCGTCATCCGCCATTGCCGTCAGCAGCCGTCAGCGAGCGCTCGCCAGCACACCGGTACGTACCCAACGATTTTCATCAACCACAACCCGCCATAGCCCAAATAAACCAATTAGAACCAACTTAGTAACTTTCAATAAATTTGCCTTTATATCTCCATACACACACACTCTGCCATTGCCCAAAGAAATACCATAGTTTCTGCACCCGTTGTTCCGCGTAGCCCCTCCGAATTACCCAGTAGCATGCCGACCCTGTAGACCCAGCTCTAGGGGTCTCATGCTACTGAGCTAGTTATCCGGGAGTCTTGGTTTGACCACTGGGTCGATTGAGCAGTTTGTAAGCCTCAGTTAGTCTCAGTACATAAAAACCAACTAAATTGGCATTAAATATGTCATTAAGACAACTTGAAGGAACAGCCTATATACAAAAGAAGGAAAAAAATCCTTCTCTCTATGAAGAACAACAAAGACTCATAAAATATTGTTTCTTATAAGAAAACGTCCATAAATTACGTCACGATTTTAGGGGGGGAGGGGGGGTTCAGAACAGTGTGACGACCCTTACAAAAATTTTAGAGGTTTCATACAAAAAGTGTGACATAGGGGGAAGGGGTTTTTTTTTTTTTTTAAATTTCTTTGTATTTGTGAATTTTAACTTATTGCTAATTCTTCACATGGGGAAGGGGGGGTTGAAAATGGGCAATTTTTTCGTGACGTAATTTATGGACGTTCCCTAAGTGAGACACACCAGCTGGTTCTTGGTCTGGGTCTACTAAAATGTTTGTCTATTCGACCTTTTCTCCCATTCGACCTTTTGTCCATTCGACTTTTTGTTCTTTCGACCTTTTGTCCTTCGACCATCTGTCCTTCGACCTTCTGTCCTAAAGCCCTTAAGATCAGAGCTGTCATACCAAACTTCAACGCCAAACTAACGGGTATGCTCCTAAGGAAATGACTTCAATATTGTGCCTCATTAAGCATTCCCCTCCATATTTTTTCACGATTTTTTATGCAATTATTGTGAAAGCTGCATCTTTTGTA
Source organism: Aedes albopictus (assembly GCF_035046485.1). Classification (NCBI taxonomy): domain Eukaryota; kingdom Metazoa; phylum Arthropoda; class Insecta; order Diptera; family Culicidae; genus Aedes; species Aedes albopictus. Next base: position 379,858,595 of record NC_085138.1, read on the forward strand.
AGAATTCCATTCATGAGTTCAGCAAGATTTCTGCTTAAGATTTCTATGAGAATTCTTTCATATTTTTTTCTTGTTTTTTTTTTTGAGATTTTTTTAAATTTCTCAATAGATTCAAGTTTGAAACTAGTTCACGTGTGTGTTTATTAGTTTCTTAAAAAAATCCTTATGGTATTCTTTTAGGGAATTCCTTATGGTATTCTACAGAAGTTTATGCATGTATTCCTTAAAGTTCTGAAGGAATTTATCAGACTTTACTCTAGTAGTGTTTCTTTTGGAATTCTCGTAATTTCTCAAAAAAAAATACTCTTCTAGGAATCTCTTCAGCATCTACTCCAGAAAATCCTCAAAACATTTCTACAATAGGTACAACTTTAGAAGGTTTTTCATAGAATACTATGAGATTCTTTTAGAATTTCTCTAAGGTTTTCATACAGATGTTCGGGTATTTTCCCGGAATTGTTTCCGAAGCTACTGTGTATATTTCTCCAGAGGCTCCTTCTGGTATTATTCTATATGTTCATAGATAACACTAGTTTACAAAATAAAACGAAAGTCGTGAACTTCTGTCAACTTTTTGAAGAACAATTTAGCACTGATTTCGAAACCATGCTTCAAAAAAATTAAAGTAGAGCGGTTTTTGAGTTTTAGCCTAATATCGAGTTTAACCACTTTTAAAAATATGGAATTTACAAAAATTCAAATATCTTGCGTTTTGTTCAACCAATTTCAAATCTTTTTCCATAGAGAAAATGCCGCATACAATACCATTTGATCATCTGAATGCAGGTTTTCCGTCAGATTGATGAAATTCAAGATATTGGCGAGTTTTAGGGACGATCTCCTTAAATTTTAGCCAAATTTCCAAAATCATATGAAGAAATGTATTTTTTTTTTCAATAAGAAAGAAACAATCTAATATTTTTTCTCAACGTTTCTTGACATTTCATATGTGGGCGACTTACAACAAAAAATTCAGCTCAATCGGAGCACTGATTACGGAAATGAGATGTGTGAAGTGAGCGACGTTGCTTAAAAATAGAACAAAAATCGATTTCAAATCATCAACCTTGTATGGAAAGTCGAAAAAAATTCCGCTCTACTGTAATTTTTTTCCTTCACGTATTCGAACTCAGGGCATGATTCTACACCAAAAATGATTATCAGCTTACCGAGTTCAAAAATACTGTAAACTAGTGTAATTATTTCTATTATAGATATTATTCTATAGATCCAAAGCGTGTTTATTTAGCCCTAAAAGGGATACCTGGCGTCCATTGGACCCCAGGCGTCTTTCAGAGCTCATCTTTGATGGATCACACTCAGCGAGGTGACGAAACTGAGAAAGGTATCCCTTTTAGGGTTAAAATATCCACTAGGAAATCTCTAAAAGATTCTTCTGGAAATTGCCCCAGGCGTTTCTCCATGAGCTCCTCCAAGTATTCTCCCAGAGATTGCTTAGGATTTATTCAGATCGTTTTAAAGGTATACTTTAAGATTTTTTAATGTGATGTTTCTGGAATTTCTCCGAAGATCTAAGCAACTCCTACAGAAATTACTCCAGAATCCATGCCTTGTCATTTTTAAGGTAATATTGAAGAAATACTTCTTTGAATACCCGCAGATCGTCCACCAATTATTACCTTCACGTACTCCATAATGAATTCCTCCAGAATAATTTTTGCTCCTGTTTCCTTTAGAAATTTATCCAGGTGTAATAATCCATTCAGAAATTTATGAAAAATCTTGTAATGATTCTTTCAGAGTCATTTCCTAGAGTTTCTGCATGAATTCCTTCAAAAATACTCCAGAAAACCCTCAGACTTCTTAAAAAAATTCTTCAGTACCATGTCTACAATTTCTTCAGACATTTAAAAAAATCATTCAGAAATTCCCCTACGGATTTTTCCAGGAGTCCCTCCAGAAATTAATCAGGTAATTTTTCGTTGGAATAACTTTTAGAGTCGTTTCAGAAGTTTTACATGATTTTTTTTTAGAAATTAAGGAGAAATTAAGGAGTTATTTTAAGAAGTTTCTTCAGGAATTCCCCCAGATTTTACTTCGGAAATTGATTAAGGATGTTTTGTTCAGAATTCAGCCTTGAGTATTTCCTATAATTTCTTCTACGTATCTCCAAAGGTATTTCCTAGAGTTTTTCATGAATTTCCTTTATCCAATCCTTCAGAGTTTTTTTTTTAGAAATGCTTTCATGGATACTTTAAATAACTCTGTCAGTAACTTTGGTGGAATGTCTGAAACAATCCCTGAACTGTGGAGGAAGCTTTTGAAAGAATTTCCGAAAAATCTCTGCAGAATTGGAAACATTAATTTTAGAAAAGCATCTGGAAAATTCAATGGAAGAAGAATTTGGGAAGGAATCCAAGCAGGAATTTCTGGATGCATTCCTGAGGGTATTTCTTAAGACATCTCCAGCACAAAGTATTCTTGAATGAATCTCTACAGAAATATATGACAAAAAACAAACTCCTGAAAAAATCTCAGGAAAAATTTTCGAATAAGGCTAATACAAATTTTATTTTGGCTTTTTGTCTAGCACCCTCCCCCCCCACAAAAAATTTGGCTGGATTCTGTATTTTGAGGGGGCAAATAAAAAAATATTTATTCAAATATCGGTTCTTTCTGAAAATTCTTTAACAAATCCGATGATTTTTTAATATTGTTCAAATTAAATGCTTTATTATTTTTATCCTCACCCTCGACCAGCCTAAGAGTGGTGGGACAAAAAGTGAAATAAATATTTGTAACGGCCTAATTTTCTGAAATAATACCTGGAGAAACTCATCCCTTGGTAGAATTTATGAAAAAGTGTATTGATGTTTTTTTTTTGAAAATATTTCGTAATAGTCATTTAATAAAATTCTTGAAGGATTTTCTAAAAGTATTTCGAAGCAATCTTTGGACGTATTCCTGAGGGCATTCTTGTACGAATTTCTGGAAAAATCTTCTGTAAGGATCCCTAGGAAAAATCCTGAAACATTTCCAACGGAATTCCTGTAGAATATCATTGAAAATAATTCCGAAGCAATTGTTTAAGAATCTGTGGAGACATTCTTGGAGTATAGAAGGGATTTCGGAGGAAACCAACGTCAGTAACATCCAGTAGGGAAAACTGAAGAAGATTTCAGATATCTGTGAAAGTAGTTTCTTCTGGATTTTCCAAAGAAGTCCATGGAGAAGTCACAGACGGAATGTATGGAAGGTTATCTAAAGGATTTCTAAATTATTTTCTGGGGTAATTGCGAAAATGCTTTGCAGTAATTTTCAAACAAAAAACTGTGACTTTTCTAAAGGAATCGCTGGAAGAATTTCTAAAGGAATTCTTCCAAAAAGCTTGAAAGGAATTCCTGGTTGAAAATATTAAAAATAATCGGGAAGATCTTCTTAAAAATACATGGAGGAATTTTTGGCGAACTACTTGGAGGGTTTTCACATGAATTTATGGAGAAATTTCCTATGACATTCATGGATCATTTGCTAAATGAATAATTCGATATACTTTTGAATGAGTCTTCCAAAGAATTTCTAAGTGAATCACTAAAGGACTTCTGATGAACAGTAGAGGAATTTCTTAAGTAATCCGAGCAAATTATTCTAGAATAATATTTTGAGAAATTTCGGAGGAATAGCTAATGAAACATCTGAATCAATTCCTGTAAAAAACAGTAAGAAAAATTTGACTTCCCTTAGGCCGTTCGCAATGCTGATTTAATTTGTATGGCGAGTTTTAAAAATTTTAAAACTCGCCATACAAAATAAAACAGCATTGCAAACGGTCTTACAATTTAGAGAAGCACAACCTTCCAAAGAATGATACAGGTAATTTGTCTTACATTTATGAAGGCAACAACGTTACGAAATGAAGTCAGTATCTTCTTCAGGGGTAATCTATTTTGGTCGTTTTTGATCTTTGTGTTTCGTCTAACTGTAACTGTTGTATCATTAGTTTGGTGGTACATGACTAAAAAAATAAATAACTTTTGTTAGCGTTCACACAAATGGTTGATTTTTTATCACGAATAGTATATTATGCTTAGCTGATTCCACACAATGTTTATCCAAATCGGTTGAGTATTGGCGGAAATCATTGAAACAAGGAACTTGCCATTTGAGAATCTTGGGCAAACAAACATTTTGAAAAATATCATTTTTTGCCATTTCAATTCTGGAGCCTAAAATTCTGAACCGTTTTCAATGAAAGTTATTCTGTATGTGAAGTATACATGTAGAAACATTGTGTGATTGCATTTGATTCGATTTAGCCATATAAAAGTTTTAGCCGTATATGTGGCACTAAGTCGTAATTAGCAAAAATGTGTTTCGTATTGTGACATTCAAACAGTCTTAACTTCGGAAGTTTTCAAGCAATACGGCTCAAAATTTTTATAAAGGTTCCACAGTATCACATTTTGAGAGGAATCATGACAGTCATGACAGTTTTACAGTCAAAATAAAGCATACGGTACCAAAAATTGTAAAAAAGTACCTTAAATTAACCTAGAATCGATTTGAGCTTTGAATATTTACTAGAAAAGTACTGATCCGATTTTGAATAAATATTTACCACTTAGTTAATACTATGTTAAGAAGATCGAGTGAATTCAAACGTTTTTATGAGGTAACAACAAATTTATAGCCTAAGCAATTTTTTGAAATAGGTGCCCAAGTTCGATCTCATTTTATGATATCGACAATAACAATGGCAATAGCTACACATAATATACTATTCAAAGTCAAAAAGCCTCTTTCGTGAACGCAATCAAAAGTAATACAATATTTCTGTGTTTAAATTTCATCAAATACAGTCTTTAGTTCTTTTGTTACAATTTTCTGAGAACTTTTGGCAATGGCCCAATTTTGCCTTTGCCTTATGTCGTTTTCGTTTTATGTATCACAATTGCAACTCCATCCCTACTCAGGTTCCCTTGCACTGAAATTTGTTTGAACAACAGAAGCAAGTGTTTAATGAACAAATAGAGACTTTAATTATGATTTTTTTTTTTAATTTCTATTTACGTGTACTTTAACGTTTGCTAATTCTCTGAATAATGAAAAGAAATCCGTAGATGGTCAAGTGGTTCCGTAGCACGGAGAAAGGAAGCACCCGTCTAGCGAATTGGGAGTCGTGGGATTGATTCCCACCGGAGCACGTGATTTTTTTTGTTTTTGTTTTTCATAATTGAAATCCCAATTTATTCATGAAACACGTGTTTCTTCAGTAAAAAAGTTGTTGGACATTTGTTTATCCTGAAATTCCTAAAGTTTCTTATACGTTGCCGTCACGGTTCTGAAACCATGAGTGTTGCTTGGGTAAGAATTTTAGATGAAACATTTGTAACAATCCCCGACACATTGTTTAGAATTTGTAATTTTATTAGTGACATTCCAAGAACCGCATAGAAATTCATGAAGAATCTCAGAAGATCCATCTTGAGGAGTTCCAGACGAAATACTTTGAGAAATCACAGAAACTGTGTCTGAATAGCAAATCCAAGAAATATTTTTGGGAATCTATAGAAAACTCTTGGAGGTATATTACATGAAAATTATCCACGGAATTCAAAATAATTTTCTGAATGGATTCCATAAAAAATAACTGGAAGATTTCTAGAACGACTTCAAGAGAAATCAAATCGTGAAGTATAATATGCCGGTTCCAAAAAAATATCATGAAAAATTCTCTGCTTCAAAAATACATAAAACTTGACATGTCGCAAGGCAGTATTTCAGCAGGTGTTTTTTCCAGTTTTTTTTTTTTTTTCTTAAAATAGGAAGTCTTCTGGAGATTTTTATGAGAATCCCTTCAGATAATTCACCAAGTTTTTTTTTCAACTTCTTTTGGAATTCCTCCAGAAATTATTGCTGGTATTCCTGCCGGGCTCCCTCTATTTATCAATGTTTAAAGGAACTACCTTGAGGATGCATCTTGAAATTTCTGTAGGAATATACTGTATAGAACCTATAATTCCTCACGGTAATATATTCAAGAATTTATCTGGGGACTTACCTAGGAATTCTTTCAGGAATTCCTCCTGATATTCATGCTGCGAGTCCTCCAGGAACTTCTGCTAATGGTGCTCCTTGAGAACTTTTTTTTCGGAGATTTCTGTATGAATCCCTTGAGCAATATTCCCAAGATGTTTTTTTTTTAATTTCCGGAATCCCTTCTGTGATACCTTGCTTAGAAGCTGGTTGCTGGGATTCGTACTGTAATTCTTGATAATGTTCTTGCAGGACTTTTCCCACTCCTTCAGGGATATATCCAGTGATTTCCGTAAGGATTTCTACAATACTTCCCCTAGAATTACGCCGTGGATTTGTCCAGGGATTTATCAAGGAATATGGCAAAGAATGAGGGCCCATATAGCCGAGGCGGTAAACGCACGGGTATTCAGCATGACCATGCTGAGGGTGACGGGTTCGATTCCCGGTCGGTCCAGGATCTTTTCGTAAAGGAAATTTCCTTGACTTCCTTGGGCATAGAGTATCTTCGTGCCTGCCACACGATATACACATGCAAAATGGTCATTGGCAGAGAAAGCTCTCAGTTAATAACTGTGGAAGTGCTCATAGAACACTAAGCTGAGAAGCAGGCTTTGTCCCAGTGAGGACGTTACGCCAAGAAGAGAGGAGAGGAGGCAAAGAATTCTCCAAGGTTTTTTTTCACGAATTCCTCTTAGCATTCCATAGATTTTCCGGTGATCTCAAAAGGAATTCCTAAAAAAACCGCATTGAAAGTCTTCAAATATTTGCCAGTTTTCCACGTATTCTGCTGGGAATATCTCCAGGATCCATTTATGTATTTCTCTGTAGATCATGGATTCCTTTGGGACTTCTCCGGAATTTCGTCTGGGTATTTCTTAAGTATTATCACTTGGTATTGCTTCAAATATTTCTCTTGTGTTTTCTTTTGGAATTTCTGGGGACACTGTTTTACATGTTATTGCATTGAATTCACCTGGAAATTGTGCGGAAATTTCTCAAGCCATTTCTACGGAGACTCTTCCAGATTTTTCCCCAGAACTTTCTTCAGATTTTTTACAAGAATTCAAAGAATCAACAGGTCTTTCGTCAGAGACTTCAACAGAAATTCCTGTAGTGATTCTTCTAGGAATAACACAAGGGTCTTTTCCTCGATTTTTTTACAACATTGTCTTTTAATTTGCAAAGTGTTCGCATTTATGTGTCATATATTTATATAAGTTTTTCCCAGTATGAAACAAATATTCCTTCAGAAATTACTCAAGGGATTTATCCGAGAAGTATTTTAGAGGTTCTACAGAAATCACTTGCAAGATTGATTCCGGAACTCCTCGAAGGGCAACTTGTTTAGGATTTTTCCAGGGATTCCTTCAGAAATTGCTCGTGGAATTTCGCCATGGACTGCAGCAGTGATTCGTCTTGTGATTCTTTGGGGTTACTCTTCTTCAGAAACTGAATAAGACGCTATCTGTAAATTACGTAGACTCATTTTGGTCCCTCCTTCCCCCGTTGTGGACTTTTTTTTAACTTTATAAGCACCATTTACCCTTCTCCACCACTTGACATCGCGTGTTTGGCGAAAAAATAACGGCCACTGATACGACCGACCCGACACCGACAACTACGACTACGACCAAGCGGAATAAGAATTTTGCTAATGTTGTTGACATGATGGAAGCAATCACTTACCTCGGCGTCATCCCGTGCGATGCACCAAGCATGGGTTACCGGACGCGGACGACGACGACGGTAGCCGAAGCAGCAGCTGCTTCAACCGGTAGATACCACCGCACCGAACCGCGTTATGATGGCTTTTTCGGGAAAGGTATCAATCTGCGTCCTGCCGGGCACCTGCATCGGCCACGAACGGCCGGCACTCGCTCATCATACATGCATAAACTTTACTTGATTTATAATTGGAAAAGCTTTCACCGTTCATTTTTCTTTTTTTTTGCTTTCTGGCTTGTGCTACTGGCGACGAATTTTCGGGATGATGATGATGCTGCTGCAGCGCAGCGGTTATGAGCACATGGAATGTGTAGGAACAAGTTTTTAAACGATAGCCTATAATAACATTGCGGATCGGCGGTGGCGTTGCAGCTGTGACAGGCAGGGGTAGCGATGAGAATTTGCTGGATAAAAATCATTTTTGATAGCAGAATCCTCTCGGGATTCGGAAACAGAATCCTTTTGGGATTCGGAAACAGAATCCTTTTGGGATTCTGAAGCAGAATCCTCCGAGGATTCTGAAGCAGAATCCTCCGAGGATTCTGAAGCAGAATCCTCCGAGGATTCTGAAGCAGAATCCTCCGAGGATTCTGAAGCAGAATCCTCCGAGGATTCTGAAGCAGAATCCTCCGAGGATTCTGAAGCAGAATCCTCCGAGGATTCTGAAGCAGAATCCTCCGAGGATTCTGAAGCAGAATCCTCCGAGGATTCTGAAGCAGAATCCTCCGAGGATTCTGAAGCAGAATCCTCCGAGGATTCTGAAGCAGAATCCTCCGAGGATTCTGAAGCAGAATCCTCCGAGGATTCTGAAGCAGAATCCTCCGAGGATTCTGAAGCAGAATCCTCCGAGGATTCTGAAGCAGAATCCTCCGAGGATTCTGAAGCAGAATCCTCCGAGGATTCTGAAGCAGAATCCTCCGAGGATTCTGAAGCAGAATCCTCCGAGGATTCTGAAGCAGAATCCTCCGAGGATTCTGAAGCAGAATCCTCCGAGGATTCTGAAGCAGAATCCTCCGAGGATTCTGAAGCAGAATCCTCCGAGGATTCTGAAGCAGAATCCTCCAAGGATTCTGAAGCAGAATCCTCCGAGGATTCTGAAGCAGAATCCTCCGAGGATTCTGAAGCAGAATCCTCCGAGGATTCTGAAGCAGAATCCTCCGAGGATTCTGAAGCAGAATCCTCCGAGGATTCTGAAGCAGAATCCTCCGAGGATTCTGAAGCAGAATCCTCCGAGGATTCTGAAGCAGAATCCTCCGAGGATTCTGAAGCAGAATCCTCCGAGGATTCTGAAGCAGAATCCTCCGAGGATTCTGAAGCAGAATCCTCCGAGGATTCTGAAGCAGAATCCTCCGAGGATTCTGAAGCAGAATCCTCCGAGGATTCTGAAGCAGAATCCTCCGAGGATTCTGAAGCAGAATCCTCACAGGATTCTGAAGCAGAATCCTCTCAGGATTCTGAAGCAGCATCCTCACAGGATTCTGAAGCAGAATCCTCTCAGGATTCTGAAGCAGAATCCTCTCAGGATTCTGAAGCAGAATCCTCTCAGAATTCTGAAGCAGAATCCTCTCAGGATTCTGAAGCAGAATCCTCTCAGGATTCTGGAGCAGAATCCTCTCAGGATTCTGAAGCAGAATCCTCTCAGGATTCTGAAGCAGAATCCTCTCAGGATTCTGAAGCAGAATCCTCTCAGGATTCTGAAGCAGAATCCTCTCAGGATTCTGAAGCAGAATCCTCTCAGGATTCTGAAGCAGAATCCTCTCAGGATTCTGAAGCAGAATCCTCTCAGGATTCTGAAGCAGAATCCTCTCAGGATTCTGAAGCAGAATCCTCTCAGGATTCTGAAGCAGAATACTCTCAGGATTCTGAAGCAGAATCCTCTCAGGATTCTGAAGCAGAATCCTCTCGGGATTCTGGAGCAGAATCCTCTCGGGATTCTGGAGCAGAATCCTCTCGGGATTCTGGAGCAGAATCCTCTCGGGATTCTGGAGCAGAATCCTCTCGGGATTCTGGAGCAGAATCCTCTCGGGATTCTGGAGCAGAATCCTCTCCGGATTCTGAAGCGGAATCCTCTCGGGATTCTGAAGCAGAATCCTCTCGGGATTCTGAAGCAGAATCCTCTCGGGATTCTGAAGCAGAATCCTCTCGGGATTCTGAAGCAGAATCCTCTCGGGATTCTGAAGCAGAATCCTCTCGGGATTCTGAAGCAGAATCCTCTCGGGATTCTGATGCAGAATCCTCTCGGGATTCTGATGCAGAATCCTCTCGGGATTCTGATGCAGAATCCTCTCGGGATTCTGAAGCAGAATCCTCTCGGGATTCTGAAGCAGAATCCTCTCGGGATTCTGAGGCAGAATCCTCTCGGGATTCTGAAGCAGAATCCTTTCGGGGTTTTAATGTACAATCTTCTCGGGATTCTGACGCAGAATACTCTCGGGATTCTGAAGCAGAATCCTCTCAGGATTCTGAAGCAGAATCCTCTCAGGATTCTTAAGCAGAATCTTCTCGGGATTCTGAAGCAGAATCCTCTCGGGATTCTGATGCAGAATCCTCTCGGGATTCTGATGCAGAATCCTCTCGGGATTCTGATGCAGAATCCTCTCGGGATTCTGAAGCAGAATCCTCCGAGGATTCTGAAGCAGAATCCTCCGAGGATTCTGAAGCAGAATCCTCCGAGGATTCTGAAGCAGAATCCTCCGAGGATTCTGAAGCAGAATCCTCCGAGGATTCTGAAGCAGAATCCTCCGAGGATTCTGAAGCAGAATCCTCCGATGATTCTGAAGCAGAATCCTCCGAGGATTCTGAAGCAGAATCCTCCGAGGATTCTGAAGCAGAATCCTCCGAGGATTCTGAAGCAGAATCCTCCGAGGATTCTGAAGCAGAATCCTCCGAGGATTCTGAAGCAGAATCCTCCGAGGATTCTGAAGCAGAATCCTCCGAGGATTCTGAAGCAGAATCCTCCGAGGATTCTGAAGCAGAATCCTCCGAGGATTCTGAAGCAGAATCCTCCGAGGATTCTGAAGCAGAATCCTCCGAGGATTCTGAAGCAGAATCCTCCGAGGATTCTGAAGCAGAATCCTCCGAGGATTCTGAAGCAGAATCCTCCGAGGATTCTGAAGCAGAATCCTCCGAGGATTCTGAAGCAGAATCCTCCGAGGATTCTGAAGCAGAATCCTCCGAGGATTCTGAAGCAGAATCCTCCGAGGATTCTGAAGCAGAATCCTCCGAGGATTCTGAAGCAGAATCCTCCGAGGATTCTGAAGCAGAATCCTCCGAGGATTCTGAAGCAGAATCCTCCGAGGATTCTGAAGCAGAATCCTCCGAGGATTCTGAAGCAGAATCCTCCGAGGATTCTGAAGCAGAATCCTCACAGGATTCTGAAGCAGAATCCTCACAGGATTCTGAAGCAGAATCCTCACAGGATTCTGAAGCAGAATCCTCACAGGATTCTGAAGCAGAATCCTCTCAGGATTCTGAAGCAGCATCCTCACAGGATTCTGAAGCAGAATCCTCTCAGGATTCTGAAGCAGAATCCTCTCAGGATTCTGAAGCAGAATCCTCTCAGAATTCTGAAGCAGAATCCTCTCAGGATTCTGAAGCAGAATCCTCTCAGGATTCTGGAGCAGAATCCTCTCAGGATTCTGAAGCAGAATCCTCTCAGGATTCTGAAGCAGAATCCTCTCAGGATTCTGAAGCAGAATCCTCTCAGGATTCTGAAGCAGAATCCTCTCAGGATTCTGAAGCAGAATCCTCTCAGGATTCTGAAGCAGAATCCTCTCAGGATTCTGAAGCAGAATCCTCTCAGGATTCTGAAGCAGAATCCTCTCAGGATTCTGAAGCAGAATCCTCTCAGGATTCTGAAGCAGAATACTCTCAGGATTCTGAAGCAGAATCCTCTCAGGATTCTGAAGCAGAATCCTCTCGGGATTCTGGAGCAGAATCCTCTCGGGATTCTGGAGCAGAATCCTCTCGGGATTCTGGAGCAGAATCCTCTCGGGATTCTGGAGCAGAATCCTCTCGGGATTCTGGAGCAGAATCCTCTCGGGATTCTGGAGCAGAATCCTCTCGGGATTCTGGAGCAGAATCCTCTCGGGATTCTGGAGCAGAAGCCTCTCCGGATTCTGAAGCGGAATCCTCTCGGGATTCTGAAGCAGAATCCTCTCGGGATTCTGAAGCAGAATCCTCTCGGGATTCTGAAGCAGAATCCTCTCGGGATTCTGAAGCAGAATCCTCTCGGGATTCTGAAGCAGAATCCTCTCGGGATTCTGAAGCAGAATCCTCTCGGGATTCTGATGCAGAATCCTCTCGGGATTCTGATGCAGAATCCTCTCGGGATTCTGATGCAGAATCCTCTCGGGATTCTGAAGCAGAATCCTCTCGGGATTCTGAAGCAGAATCCTCTCGGGATTCTGAGGCAGAATCCTCTCGGGATTCTGAAGCAGAATCCTTTCGGGGTTTTAATGTACAATCTTCTCGGGATTCTGACGCAGAATACTCTCGGGATTCTGAAGCAGAATCCTCTCAGGATTCTGAAGCAGAATCCTCTCAGGATTCTTAAGCAGAATCCTCTCGGGATTGTGAAGCAGAATCCTCTCGGGATTCTGATGCAGAATCCTCTCGGGATTCTGATGCAGAATCCTCTCGGGATTCTGATGCAGAATCCTCTCGGGATTCTGATGCAGAATCCTCTCGGGATTCTGAAGCAGAATCCTCTCGGGATTCTGAAGCAGAATCCTCTCGGGATTCTGAAGCAGAATCCTCTCGGGATTCTGAAGCAGAATCCTCTCGGGATTCTGAAGCAGAATCCTCTCGGGATTCTGAAGCATAACCTTCTCATGATTCCGAAGCAGAATCCTCCCGGGATTCTGAAGCAGAATCCTCTCGGGATTCCGAAGCAGAATCCTCTCGGGATTCTGAAGCATAACCCTCTCATGATTCCTAAGCAGAATACTCTCGGGATTCTGAAGCAGAATCCTCTCGGGATTCTGAAGCAGAATCCTCTCGGGATTCTGAAGCAGAATCCTCTCGGGATTCTGAAGCAGAATCCTCTCGGGATTCTGAAGCAGAATCCTCTCGGGATTCTGAAGCAGAATCCTCTCGGGATTCTGAAGCAGAATCCGCTCGAGATTCTGAAGCAGAATCCTCCCGGGATTCTGAAGCAGAATCCTCCTGGGATTCTGAAGCAGAATCCTCACAGGATTCTGAAGCAGAATCCTCTCGGGATTCTGAAGCAGAATCCTCTCGGGATTCTGAAGCAGAATCCGCTCGAGATTCTGAAGCAGAATCCTCCCGGGATTCTGAAGCAGAATACTCCCGGGATTCTGAAGCAGAATCCTCTCGAATTCTGAAACAGAGTCCTCTCGAATTATGAAACAGAATCCTCTCGGGATTCTGAAACAGAATCCTCTCGGGATTCTGAAACAGAATCCTCTCGGGATTCTGAAACAGAATCCTCTCGGGATTCTAAACAGAATCCTCTCGGGTTTCTCAGTATTCTGAAGTAGAACCCTTTAGGGATTCTGAAGCAGAATCCTTCCAGGATTCTTAAGCAGAATCCTCTCGGAATTCTGAAGCAGAATCTTCTTGGGATTCTGAAGCAGAATCCTTTCAGGACTCTTAATCAGAATCCTCTCAGGATTCTGAAGCAGAATCCACTCAGGATCCTGAAATAGTATCCTCTCGAGATTCTGAAGCAGATTTCTCTCGGGATTCTGAAGCAAAATCCTCTCAGGATTCTAAAGCAGAATCCTCTCAGGATTCTGAAGCAGAATCCTCTCGAAATTCTGAAGCAGAATCCTTTCGGGATTCTGAAGCAGAATCCTCTCGGGATTCTGAAGCAGAATCCTCTCAGGAATTCTGAAGCAGAATCCTCTCAGGAATTCTGAAGCAGAATCCTCTCAGGAATTCTGAAGCAGAATCCTCTCGGGATTCTGAAGCAGAATCCTCTCGGGAATCTGAAGCAGAATCCTCTCGGGATTCTGAAGCAGAATCCTCTCGGGATTTTGAAGCAGAATCCTCTCGGGATTCTAAGGCAGAATCCTCTCGGGATTCTGAAGCAGAATCCTCTCGGGATTCTGAAGCAGAATCCTCTCGGGATTCTGAAGCAGAATCCTCTCGGGATTCTGAAGCAGAACATTAGAATAACCAGCCGCAGAAGTCCAATGCCGCGACTGTTCGTGTGACTAACATCTAGTTTGCCGTGCCCTTACAGCGTCAGTAGCGGTACTAGAAGTGTCAAATCAAATTTGTTTACCAAAACAAAAGATCGTCTACAAGCTAGACACTTAAAAACAATCTATTATTTCATTTAAAGATATTAATTTGATTAAATAGGAAAAGTGACTACAGCGCCATTGGAGTTCTAGTATATTTCTATCAGCAGAACCCTCTCGGGATTCTGAAGCAGGATCCACTCTGGATTCTGAAGCAGAATCCACTCGGGATTCTGAAGAGCGACAGTTCCATGTACGGAGTCTCCAATCGTATTTTTTTTTTTGTTCGCTGAGGTCATTGCTACATATTCTGTGACTGAATATTGACCATCAAGTTAGTCTTACAACTCCTACGTGCCTACCATTGGAGCGCGTCGTATGCACGTCACCTGCAACGCTTGACCGAGAGGACGCTCCCCCCGAGGGCATGATGTCAGAGCAATCAAATTCATGTCGATCCTCGTTGCCCAAAGATTATAACGGGATGAACGTGCCATTTTGGAAGCCATTACGATATTTTCGGTTGGAACATTGAGTGACTTAATCGGTGCATTTCACGCGAAGTGACTCATTTTTTTCTAGAATTGTTCTAGGGTATCGGGATGCTTCGTTGGCATAGTCCCCTCATTCGGCCTATCTTAACATTAACCAAAAACTCAAACAAACACGCATAACTGAATATCGGAAAAGCTATACGGCAAACAACTGTAACATTTCGTTTCAATTTTAGCACTTTTGAGCATTAAAAATGAATGAAAATGTCACTTTGTTTAGCTTTTGTAGACGCCATGATTCTTCGGCTTAGTGGGTAGTCTATATACATGATCATAAATGGCCTGATTCTGGAACATTTCGAATTGACTTTTCGAAAACTGAACATTTTATGCGACGGTCAAAGACGCTATTATGATCTTGTATATTTGTTTTCAAAGAAAAATAACTATTTTACAAATTAAATGTGGGCCGAATATTGAGAACATTTTTTTTACTATGTACCCAAATCTTGGCCCATCAGTAAAGTGACGTCAACAACACCGAAAAAGTGACGTCAACCACATTGCTTGCGATTGAACCAGAAAAAACGAACGGGAAGAAAGATTTTGTGTGCGGTGACTGTTAAAATATAACACAAAAATGGAGTTGCATTGTTTTCGTTACTAAATTAAGAAAGAACTTTAGTTTAAGTTATTTCTTTATAGTTATGTGAAAATTTGGCTCCGAAAATGTAATTTGAAAGCAAGATTGGTGAACAAACAGTGATAATACTTCAGCAGAAATATTAAAAAATTATAGAATAAGTGGTTCTAGCGTTTGGAAAGCAATAGGCCAACGTTGTATCCACTAATAGGCCAATTTTTGTACCGTAGACCAACGTTGCATACCATCGCATCGAATCTTTTCAACGTAATTAAGTAAGTTCTTGAATATTTATGCTAGTTTACTTCCAATTGCAGAAACATGCACTGCCTAGAGTGCGTGATAGAGTGAAGACATCATTTATACTACTATTAATTCACGAGTTATGGTCAAAATTGTCAAGGCGGCTGGCATATTAGGCCAAGGAACGGTAGACATACCCTAATTGTTAATTTGCGGTACTTCTGGAACCGAAACCGGTTCGGATTCTACAACCGAAAAAAAGTTCTAAAACTCCAAAAAATCCTAAAGCATGCAAGACTTGCTGGAGCCTCTCCAAGGCGGCGTGGATAACTACACAGGAAAAAGGATCTACCGAACCGTGAGGAGGACTTTTTGACCCGTCGTCGCCGTTGTCGTCGTCATAGTCGTAGCCAGCCAGCCATAGATAGTGGAATGTAGTTCATGCAAACAAGCTGCCACCAGAGCATTGAACGATTTCGTTGTGTCCGCTTATCATTGGTGGGGTTTTTGGGAGGGGAGGGGGGTCACTGCGAACGGTTTGTGCCTTGTGGTACTCTATATTTGAAATTTATTTGCCGCCAGGATGGCCGGTTCCTGAGAGCAAATAATAATACAGAACCAGCGAACCGGGGCCAACTCGGGGCGAGAGAAAGAGGGACAGTGGCGATCAAAAGTCATTTGATAAAAAAAAAACAGTTGAACCGATTTTGAAAAAAATATCATCTTTTGAACCTATACTGGTGGAAATACATGTAAACGATTGCCCAAACGCATTGGTTTGTGAAATACCTTTCGTACACAACTGTACTCGTTCCCAGAAATTTAGCAAAGGATCTGCTACACACAGTGCAAACGACGCAATGGCCCATGGAAGCAGACTGAAGATGAGGATATTTCCACCTCATCATCACCCTGCAACAGAGTCTAGTTGGAGTACCAACGTAGAGGAGGCTGCCCCTCCATTCATGTTCCACCAGGGTGAAGCGTGAGAATGGAAAAAAAGGTTGGAAATTCGTAGCGAAAAAAGGATTACTCTCGAAATGAAAAGTGCAGCCACCCCTCCCCGCCCCGCTTTCTTCAACTTCTTCTCGCCAGAGCCAATGCACCATTTTTCCACCAGTCAGTGTATGTTGTTGAATGCATAGCTCTTATTTGATTTATACAAAAGACATTTATTGCATTTTATTGTTGAACGTGAATAGAATGAACCAGAATCGGGGAAAGCTTTCTCGCTGGCTACACACATAACTTTTTTTTTCTTTCTTTCTTCCGTGGCTCTCCTGCAGTGCCATTCTTCTTCTTTTGCTCCTGAAGTAATTCCCGTTGAATGCGCGCTGAAAATTATCCTTGTTGGAAACGCGCGCCACTCGCTCTGCTATGCTGGCTGTCGCGATCGGTACCGGTGTGAATGCCAAGATTTTTTATTTCTTTCGTTCTTGCTGGTACAACTGCTGAAGGGCTCATTTCCTGCGACTTTCCTGCCCGGTTGAAACCAGCTCGATGAACTTGAGAAGCAATTAAAAATAATGTATTACCGGGGGATCAGCAAGCAGAGGAATTTGGTATGTATTCAGGATAACTATGAATCATATTTGCCATCTATGGAGAATGTGACTGTAAAATGGTGACTTTTCAGGTGGAACGTAACTGTTGACTATGGTAGCAACGGTTTCTTAGATTTCTGGTTGTTTCAGGGTCCAAGATATT
Organism: Aedes albopictus; assembly: GCF_035046485.1. Classification (NCBI taxonomy): domain Eukaryota; kingdom Metazoa; phylum Arthropoda; class Insecta; order Diptera; family Culicidae; genus Aedes; species Aedes albopictus. The sequence continues at coordinate 379,875,616 of NC_085138.1, forward strand.
TCATTTTTAGTCTATGTCATACTGATCAAATGTGCCGAAGACACCAACTTTCTAAGTTATCAAGATTGTGAGCTATGCGATTTCTAAAAGTTGTATGTTCACTAGCGCCTCCTAGTGGCAGAATTGCGAATCAAGTCTTCATTTTTATGTAGGTCTATATCATACTGATCAACTTAGCCGAAGACACAAACTCTAAGCTATCGGAATTCTGAGCTATGAGATTTCTAATATTTGCATGTTCACTAGCACCGCCTAGTGTCAGAATTACGAAACAAGGGTTCATTTTTATGTACGTCTAGGTCATACTGATCAACTTTTCCATAGACACAAACTTTCTAAGTTATCGGGATTCTGAGATATGAGGTTTTGAAAATTTACATGCTTACTAGCGCCGCCCAGTGGAGGAATTTCGAAATTCACAACTCATCAGCAGTGAGTTACTGACGCACCCAACCACCTTTCCGAAGACACTATCCATCCAAATTATCAGGGTCTTGAGCTGTCGCATATCGTAACGTTTGCTTGACAACCAGATATAGTTCCTGTAGTGCAATTTAGCATCAAACAGTTGATGGTGCCTCTAGCGGCCAAGTTGCCAACTAATCATGTCAACCAATATTTTAAATGGAAGATCTTTTCAAGCCCTAAAACTTTGCCGAAGAAAGTATTGCGCTATCTCTTAACATACCCGAGCTAATAGGCCACACCCCCAAAAAGCCGAAATCTCATAAGCTCTTAGTCTCCTGTTAAGCGGATTCCTATTGAGCCCCCCGACCAGTGATATTATAGGAGTCTCGACTGTATACTACAGCCCATAACTGCTTAAGGGCGGACGGGACGGTCGGGGAAATATCCGCCATTGCTCTGTTGCTACTAAGATGGTAATCTCAGATTCTACTTCATATTTTGCAACAAAAACCTATCACTGTGTATGCTCACTTGCAGTGCATATGCTGATTGTTTTTCAGCATCTGCAGTGCGATAGAACTCGAGATTACCATCTTCAAAATCGCGAGGCAAATTGTTGGAAAGAGAGGCAAGATAGGAAAAATAACACGGCGTCCCGTTTCACCTTAACAGTCACATTCGACAAAAGTAGGCATTGTACAAAATGGAGTTTAAAGCAGGGTTCCTGATTTCCACTTTACAGTCAGTAGCGAACGGTTGTCGCTTTAGTTTGTGTGTTTGCTTGTCAGCGACGACAGCAAACACCGGCGAACGGTGGGAAGCCATACATGGAATTTAAACATTCGTCCACAATCGCATCGCAAGCGATGGAGAGGTGATGCGATTCGTGAGTGAATTGCGCGTACGAATATTTGAAGTTTTCAAAAAATGTTTATTATTTTCTTTGCTAATCTAGCATTTCAACAACAATACACTAAAAACGTATGCATTACATGCAGAAATTCTCTTCTAGTTATGATAATAGCCGCTTCGATCGCTCACCAGCATTCGTCACCATTCGCCATTCATTCATTCGCTTGCGATCCAAACTGCGACGATCGGCCACGAATATCCATGTCAACCAGCTTGCGCATCGCTTCTCACTGGTGATGGGATTGCGTGTTTGTTCATGACTATCCGTTTGCTGCATCATTCTCGATTCGCTTCAGCAAAGAGGAGTGAATATGAATGGAGTGAGGCGAATTTACCGATCCTTGGTTTAAAGTTTGCAACATGCGCTAGTATGGAGACGATACGAAATTTAAAAAAACTTGTCAAAAATTTAAAATTCATCCTTTTGCAATTAAATTTTCTACAGCTCTTCTTGTATGCTGGACGAATAGTTAAAAAAATAATCAGACCAAAATATGATTGATATTACGCTTTGACATCAGTGTGTATTTCCAGTGTGACTGTTATGCGGTTACATTCATAAATTTTAGCCAATGAGACAAAACGAATAAGTATTTGTTTCACATTTTGCAGAACAAACTTAAAAAGTTCATTTGGATGGATGAAAGTACTGATGATTGGGAGATGATCCCCGGTATTAACTCAAAATTGGCAAAAAATGCAAATGTTATAATTATGCAGTTATGGGCAGACTAGGCCGGCCCTATTTTTGCAAATGTTGGAAATGTTAAAAGTTCAACATTGCAAAACGATCGATTTTGCTAAACAATCATCATGCTAAAATTTGAAGTCCGTATCTTAAGGCTAAGTGGTCCCCCACGGGGCCCAAAGTACTCAAAATTGGGGTCAAAAAAATTATTGACGAAATACTACCTGAAAATGAACATTTTGACCATTTTTAAGTTTCCTGAGGAAACCTGCCATATTTTGTCCGATAACTCAAAAACGAAAAGAGATATCACGATTCTGAGCATATTTTTGGCCTTTGGAGTCCGATTACCGATTACCGATTCTGGTAGAATATGGTATTTTTTCGTCGAAAAAAAGAATCATGATTTTTTTGACTCCATACAGTTTTTGAGTACTTTAGGCCCCGTGGGGGACCACTGAGCCTTAAGATACGGACTTCAAATTTTGGCATGATGATTTTTTAGCTAAAACGATCGTTTTGTAATATTGAACTTTTAACATTTCCAAGGTTACAAAGATCGCCGCGATCTCAAGTTGGCCCTCTGAGCCTTCTATCGAAAATTTGTTTTTTGAGTGAACATATAGCAATTCAGTTCACTTTGGTAAACGAGAAAGGCAAAAAGGCATAAATAGGGGGAATTTTGTACATAAATTAAGTCAGAGCTTTAATGAGGAATATTAATTCGTGAAAATAGGTTTTGGGTATTCTTAGATAACGCGGACGAGGTCTCCTTTATTTAAAGTCGTTCAAGGGCTTCAGGGGCGTACCGAGGCGTACCCAAATTGATCACGGTGATCAAGCCCGTGCACAAGGGGGAGGGGGGCAGTTGGGTGTTAACCCCCCCTCACCCACCCCCCCCCCCCCCCTTACCGACGTTTAATACACTAGGCGCCCCTCCGCCTTTTGCCGAAACTGTGTTTTTGTGCACGGGCCTGACGGTGATATAAAGGACATTTCCATAGGATCACGAAGATTTCAGGGGAGTTTCGAGTCATACCAAGAACGCTTCAAGAGGTTTTCAAGGTCGCTTGAGGGGGATGTCAGGAACATGTGAAAGATAATTTATTTGCAAAAAAAATTTAAAAAGGGAAAAACCAATTTGAGAGGTTTCAACCAACGTTTTAATCTTTCAGGGTGTTTCTAGGGATTTGAGGGACGTTCTAAAGAGAGTATGGAGGTTTAAAGGGCATTTTAAGGCTTTTCAGGTGCATTTCAAGAGGTTCCTGACGTTTTGAAAAAGAGGTGTCAGGAGCCTATTCAGGTTTCTGTTTCAAGGAGTTTCAGGGGCTTTCAAGGAGTTTCAGGGGCTTTCCAAAGCGTTTCAGAGGGTTTCAGGTGGTCTCAGGAGCCTTTAAGGGCATTCAAGGGTATCTCAAAGGGACTTTCAGAATTTCAAGAGCGTTTCAATTGTAAGAGGTGCCCCAGAGACCCTCTGGAACCTCCTGAAACCTCGTGAGACCCTCTAAATACCCCTGAGGCCCCATGAAACACTCCTGACACCTCCAGGTACCTCCTGGCATCTCTTAGGACACGATGGAATGTGTTTGAGACCCCCTAGAACGTTCGTAAAATCGCCTGATGCACCCCAGAGACGTCTGGAACCTCTCTGAAACTCCTTGGATCATTTCAGACTCTAGTTTAATTTAAAAACACTTCACTAATACTTTACTTTTGCAAAAGAAAATAAAAAATGAATAACTCTTTTAAAGAAAAACTAGAAAGGACGAGCAAATTCCTTTTAATTCTACTACTGTGCTTATCTTCGGACAGATAGGCCTATTTCGTCTGTGACTTACAGACTTCTTCAGTGTCAAGTGCTCGACTGCATACAGTCGAGCACTTGACACTGAAGAAGTCTGTAAGTCACAGACGAAATAGGCCTATCTGTCCGAAGATAAGCACAGTAGTAGAATTAAAAGGAATTTGCTCGTCCTTTCTAGTTTTTCTTTAAAAGAGTTATTCATTTTTTATTTTCTTTTGCAAAAGTAAAGTATTAGTGAAGTGTTTTTAAATTAAACTAGAGTCTGAAGTAACAAGTTCTACTAAAAGCTCTAAAGTAATAGTAAAGTCCTTGGATCATGCCTGACATTCCCTGGAACTCCCCTGAAACCCGCTGGTGCCCCCGGAAACGCCCGTTAAGCCCCCTTAAAAGCTTCTGATATCTCCAGGAACTCCCCTGAGCCTCCTGAAGAACTCCTCATACCCCCTAAAGTGCCCCTGAGACCTCCTGGCACGCCCCTGAAACCCTCTGAAACTGAAACGGCCCTAGGACATCCTTAAAAGCCATTGAAACCTCCTAAAGCGCCCTTGAGACACCCTGGAACCCCGTGAAACCCCTTGGGACCCCGCAAAGTACCCGTCACACCCACTAGAACCCCCCTAAAATGCTCTTGAGATCTCATCCAACCCCCTAAAGCATAGCTTCCCTAATTTAATGCTTCCTATAATTTAATGCGAAACAGATTTAAGCTATGATTTTGTTAAAGAAGGATAATTCACAAATTTAAATTCAACTTACATTATTTCAGTTTAGAACGTTTAACGCTTCCTCAAAGTTGGCCTAGTGTTCAAGAACACGTTTTCTTCGACCTGTGATTTAGGTTCTGGGTTAGGAATAGTATACAAATGATTTTAAGGATAACTTACTTAGGTTGAATTACAATTCCAAATTATAAATATTAAACTATAACTGTAGAAATAGAAACTAATTTCAGGGGCAAATTCAAGAATTTCTTCTTTAACACCTTACACAACTCCCGTTCTTTACTTTTCCACAAGCAACAATGACTTGACCAGCTTCTAGTGACAACCTAATGAGAGAGTGCGCGTTCCTCAAGCGGTGCTCCCAGTTCGCTACACACGCTTTGGTAACTCTACGAAAAAATGGGATGACAACAGACTGTAGGGGTCACGAGAGCTAAGTTTGGGAAACAATACCCTAAAGCATCCTAAAGACCTTCTGGGAGCCCCCTCCTGAAATCCTCTGGGACCGCCTGAAACCCCCCTGACACCCCCTTGAGCTACCCTGAAACATCCACGGAACACTTTAAATCGCCCATGAGACCCCCTGAATCGCCCCTGAGACCAGCTAAAGCACCTTTAATCTACCCTAAATCATCCCTGAGATCCCCTGGAACCTCACGAAACCCCTTGTGACCCTCAAAGCACCCCTCAGACTCACTGGGATCCCTCTGAAAACCCATGGGACCCTCTGAAATACCCCTGACATCACCTGGAACCCTCCTGAAACGCCCCTGAAACCACCTGAATCTCCACAGGAAATCCATTAAAGCACCCCTGAGACACCCTGGAATCCCCTGGACGTCCAGTGGACTCCCCTGAGGACCCTTAAAATACCCCTGAAACCCCATGAAAATCCCTGTGACTCCCTGAAAACCTATGGAACTTCTTGTAACTACCCTGACATCACCTGGAACTCTCCGAAAACGCTCTAGGAAGTCCTGTAAACAGTGCGCAAAATTTTCGAGCAGACGCGCTGAAGTTCACCGGGCGGCAATTTCCATTCACTTTCCTGCATATTCATAGTCAGCTGCTCGATACTCGTTTGTCAACTGAATAAAAGTCAGTGAATATTTGTAAACAAGTGACAAAGTGTTAAATTGCTGATAAAATTTTAACTTTCCGATTAAATTTGATGGTGCTTTACACAGATATTGTCCCATTTGATTGTCGTGGAGTGTTTTTGGTGGGAATCGTAGCCATAAACGAAGATGTTTCTCGATCGGCTTCATATGACCACGAAATGACTGACTGTGTGAAGAGGGAGAGCTAAAATGTAAATGTTTGTCTTGAACATTCAGTGCAGAATTATTCAAATTCGTGCTGTTCTCAGTCAGTGACTTTGAACATTTTCCATCCTGCCTGTAAATGCCTCTGAGACCAACTAAAGCGCCTCTGAAGTCCCCTGATTCTCCCCTGAGATACGTTAAAGTATCACCGAGACCCCTGAAACCGTCTTGAGATTCCATAAAATACCCATAAAATGTTCCCTAGAACTTCCCTGAGATCCCTGAAAGCGCCCCTGAAACCCCCTTAAATATCCTTCAGTCCCCTTAAACCGCCCATGAAACCCCCTGGAAACCCTTTGAAAGGCCTTGGGTGCCCTAAGACTTTTTTGTCATTTTTTTTTTATTTGTGAATTTTTACTAACCATGCTAATTCTTCACACCCTGGAACCGTGTGAAAAATAATCCATAGTTAAAATTCTTGAGTAAAAATAAATTTAAAAACTGAGACCATTGCCCCTCTGAAACCCATTGAAACCTCCTGAATCGCCCCTGAGACCCTCTGAAGTGCCTTTGATATCCCATGGAACCCCCTGAAACACCCATGAAACCACTTCAACACTTTGGAGACGCAATTTTCACCTTTCTGGATGCAACCTCGCTGGTCGATTTTGTTGGCTGGGAACATATGACCCATGCGTCCCCAAAGGGTTAAATTACTCCGAAACCCATTGGTGTGGTGACAGCATTTCAGGGGCGTTTCAAGCGGTTTCCAAGGGCGTTTCAGGGAGTTTCTGGTGCCTTTTTAAGAAATTTAAAGGGTTTCCGGGGCATTTTAAATTGATTGCGGTGCGGAGATATCAAGGTCGTTTCAATAAGATCATGAATGTCTCAGGGGCGTTTTGAGATATTTCTGGAGCACTTGAGGAGGATTTTTAGAGCCTCAAGAGCCTTTCGAAGGGTTCCAGCAGTTTTAGGGTTACAAGGGGTCTCTGGAGCCTTTTAAGAACGTTTAAATGAATTCAATGGTATTACGGGAATTTTAGGAGCATTTCAATGGAAGAAAATGCCCCTGGAATCTTCTTAGACTTTTTTAAGCCCCCTGAAACGCTCCTGGGACTTTCAGGTACCCCATGACACCTATTCGAACACACTGGGCCTGGATTGTATCTGAGATCTCTTAGAACGTCCTGATACGTCCATGATACCCCTCCCCCTGAAACCCCCTTAAGCACCCATGACTTTACCTGGAACGCCTATGAAACCCCCTGGAGCCCCGGAAACGCCCATCAGACCCCTTAAGCGCCATTGACAATTTTGGTACATTTTAGTTGTTGTATAACAAACTCTTAATCGTTCGCTATGATTTCGTCCATAGATGTTAGATTACCACTAGATCTTTCATCCCAATATAGCAGACATACCATCGTATTATCAATTAACCAGATATATACCAAAAGATGTTGACATTTTAAATGGCGCTTACGTCACTTTACAGCAGAACGGCAATCCTGGAACGCCCTTGAGACCCTCTAAAGCGTCTCTCAGGCCCCCTAGAGCCCCTGAAACGCCCCTGAGACGCTTTTGAATTCCCATGAGACCCCTTAAAATTCCCTTGAGACCCCCTGGAATCCTCTGAGACTCCTTAAGGCATCCCTGAGACCCCCTGGAATTCCCTTAAGCCTCTTGGGACCCTCTAAAGCACCCCTCGGACTCATTAGGACTTCCTTGGAACTAGGATCTCCACTTCCTAAAGTACCTTTTAGACCTTCTGGGACCCCCTGAAACGCCCCTAAATTTAAGGATCCATATATTTGCCTCATTCCGATCATATTCACTTCTCTTTGCTGTGCGTCCGCACAGATCGAAAAAAGAGTGTAAAATTCTGTGACATATGATGCACATGATTGGAGCAATATCCCAGAAGTTCACATGACATATCATGTAAAAGTAATAAAATATCATGTAAACTTCCATTACATGTCATGTAATTCACCATGACTCTGTGTATTTACATGACATATAACACAAATTTACATGATATATAATGTAAACCATCATAACACTAAGTTTACATGACTAAACTGAAGTTTACATGACGTGTAAATCTCATTATTTTTATCTGTGCACACTTTGGATCGGAAGCGAATGAATGAATGGTAAATGGCCATTTTCATAGTAAGAAGAGAACTTCTGCATGTATGTATGTAGTATGTTTGTAGGTAGCCCTAGCTTGAGTCTTGCTCTGCATGCAGTTCCACTTAACAGTAAAGATCATTTTCATTACCACCCTGACTTCAACATACCGCTGTATAAAGGGCCAAAAGGGGGTGTGGCGGACCCGTAAGTAGAGACACTTGCAAAATCCGCGGGTTTAAGAGAATCTCCTTCCAGCAGTACGATCCAACATGGTGACTAATGAAAAGAAGAAAGCTTTTGCATGTAATGCATATATTTTTAGTTCATTGTTGAAATGCTAGTTTGACAAAGAAGATCTTCGACTTGAAATTCTGTGTTTTGGAGATTTTGGTCTTCTCAGTCTAGGGAATCCAAATGATTAAATTGGCATTGCTCGACGTTTCGGCCTAATTTTTTGGCCTTTATCAAGGGTAAAGCTGTCTATCGTTTTTTTTTTGTGTTATGTTATGTGGCACTAGTTATAGAATCCCCCTGGGACCCCCTGAACCCACTAGAAGCCACATGGGGCCCCCTAAAACGCTCCTGAATTTTCTGAAACCACCCTGCAGCCCCCTGGAACTCCCTGAGGCCCAACGGAATGTCTTCCTTGAAGCACGCAAGAGACCCCTTGAAACGGCACTGAAACTCCCTGGAACGACCCCGAAACCCCGTGAAGGCCCCCTGGAACACCCTTATGCACAATGTTGGTTCTGAATAACTCTCCTTCTGGGGCATAAAAAGGTACTTAAATTAGTCGTGCATTGGGATAATCATGATCCAGACATACACACTGAGCATGCACTACGTCAGCGTGGTGAGTGCTTGCTAATGTACGAAGAAGGTTCAGGTGCAATCAAATAACCTGCATAAAAAAATCAGTGTACTATACATTGTTCATGACGGAATGTTTTGGGCGCATCATCATCATCATCATCGTCAATCATCATCAGCAGTCAGAGTCCATGTTAACGCCAGGGTAGGTTCTGACCTGACGTCGATAATGTCGGAGATGTGTCGTCCGCCATTCATAACGTGGTTGATTTACGATTCCGTTGTTGTGGTGATCTCTGGAAAAAGTTGCTACGTATAGTCATGTTTTTGGAGGTGGCGAAATCGATGGATCTCAGACAATTTTCGTTCGTCTGTTGGTGGGCGTCAAACTTTCCCTTCGTTTGTTTGAATTCCTCCTCCTGGCGTACCTGAGAGTTCAAGCCTTCTTTGAAGTTCATGGACGTCATGGACTGGGCAGAAGCCGTACTCGGGTTAAAGCTGCGCAAAGAATGTGTCCTTGTCAGCACCAGTGCTTGCGAAGTGTGGGCAATTTCACGTACCGAGTTCCCAATCGAAAACCCTTTTTGTTCGCATGAAGTCGTTGCCATTGGTCTCTGTTCGTATTATACTGTAGCTGATTTTCCGTTGCAATATGTTTTGCACACAGAGTAGGAACCTCCTACTTTTCGGAAGACCGTAGTGCACAGTAAAGCTGGCACTTGGACGTCGATCAGCCATCCCTAACATGGTGGATCAGACACTGCTGTAAGCCGCTCCTTTTGGAGAACAGGCGCTCAGGCTTACAGAAGAGAAGCACCCCCTCTATTTCCCTCTCAGCCCCCAACCGAAACTCCTACAGGGGTTAGTTACCTGATCTTCCCTTAGGTTGCTCCTAGTCCGGCCGGTGCCGCACGGAGTTACTGGCAGAGGCTAATTTATATCAAGAGGATCTGAATTACGCAAGATAGACAGCCATTACGTGTCTCTAGAATCATGTGCGACCTCTTGAAATAATAGCTAAGTGTCTTGGTTTTATGTTCAGGCAATAATATAATACTTTTTTTATTGCCATTGTTGTGTGTTAAATAAACTGAAATTAAGTACTTCAATTTTCAAAGCAAATATTGTTGGAACGGTGTTAGTCATGTTTGAGCTTGTGTGAAGGCTGTTTCAATCACATTGTTTTAAACACAATAAAAATATTCAAACTAGTCCTTGATGGAGTAAATTGTGCATGCATAACACTTCAGAAGTCGTTATATAACGCTATATAGCACAATACCGGTTACAAAATGTAAAATGTCAGAAAAAACGACGAACCCTCGAGCCTTCGCAATATCCCAAACCTTCTCTTTCTTCTAAGAGAACGAAACAATTCGACGTCGGTAGCTAATCGAGATGAGTAGGTAGTGCTCCTGCAGAATTTATGTACGTCTGTCGTCATCGCTTTTCTCGCCATCAACCGGCACCGATCGTCACCACCAGACGCAGGAAAGAAATCATCCGTGATGAAGTGGCCAAAGAGCAGAAACAGAAAGTTTGCAAAATAAAAATCCAGACTCGCAATGGTTCTTCGTACCTCACCTCTATTATTCAATCCCATAAGAAAGAAATCGAAAGGACGAAATGCCACCGAAGCACAATCCCTTCACTCTAATTCCGGTGCACACCGCCACCGTGGTCGTCGCGTATTGCAACTTGTTTTCCCCCATTGACACACTCCACCGAGCAGGGAAAACCTTTGCATTCACACTTGGTACTGACTGTAAGGGCAGGCGGAACGATGAAGGTGGATGCAGCCGACCGACGACCCCCGACAGGATTTGTGAAGCAGGAAGTGTGATACTCTTGTCGCGACGACTACCTAGGACTACGGTGAGCGAGCCATTATTCCAACCACCTTCGCCGCCATCGCAGCCGCTCGGTGCTATTCGAATCGAGGACGAGATGCACAACACGCGATAGCGTAGCGAGCGAGCGAGGCTTTCAAGTGGGTAACAATGTTCCTTGTTCGCACGAGTAAACAAATATCGGTGTCGCAACGTCGTCGTCGTCGCGTCGTCGGATTTACCTACGTACCATACCTAGTCGTGGATGACTGACGAGACGACGACGATGGCGAAGTCCTGTTGTTGTTGCAGACGGAAAAGGTGTAAACCCTCGGGAAGTGTGTCGGAGGTTTGTGATGTCGAGATTGTTGAATGGATTCGATGTGTTTGCTGCGCATTGGGATGCTAGGGAATTGGGATGCAGCTGAAGTGGCTAGAATCTTTGGATTTATGCAAGCTGATTGAAATCTGCGATGGTGCTGTCTTGGTAACATGGCATCGAAAATTGGGATTTCAAATACACTGGAACCTTCGTTTATGTAGAATCTTTAAGGTGACATTAACTTACGTAAGAAAAGCAGTGAGTGGAGTTGAGAGGAGTTTAGTGCGTGTTCAGGAGTGAGATACGAGAAGGTGTAGTTGGGTCTATTTAAGGTTTCATAAAAGCCTCATACAACTATGCGCTGTCAAATTGTAAGTCCAATATCTGTTCGAGAATCTACAAGAAATTCCTACAGTATAGGTTATCGGATATATAGATTAATCAATCTAGTCTTCAAGCCCTGAATCTTTCAAACCCACTGAAGCTCACCTGAGAGCTAATAACCCTAAACCCATCTAAAACTTTCTGAATTCTTCAGAGAACCCCGGAATTGTCTTCAAACGCCTCTGAAACTCCCTGAATTTCCCAAGAAACTTATCTAAGAGCCTTTGGAACCATCTAAAATTCCTCTCAAACCACCTGAAATATCATGAAACTCTCTGAAGCACATTGAAATGCCTCTGAAACTCCCAAGGAAACTCCTTAAAGCTTACCTAAGACCTTATGCCTTGAGCACATTGAACCCTTCTAAAACCTCCTGAAATGCACTTGAACGCATTGAAATGCCTCTGAAACCCTAGAAGGGGGGGGGGGGGGGGGGTTAAAAAATCTCAATTTTAGCGTAACGTAATACATGGATGTTGCCTTAGTTCGAAAGAGACTCGCCCTGCTTCCTAAGGATACGAACGATGACAAAATTTCATACACAATCCGTACATTTGATTTCGATCCGTCAAGCGTCGCACGAATCAGTCGAATTGGCTTCGCCGGAAAACCATGTTCAATCGTAATCTGCCATAACTCGTTTGTCTTCACTGAATTGTACTCCCGAGATTTATCGAGAATCTGCCGCAGGGTGAACATCTAATCCATCGTTGGGCAGCCCACGTGAAAGCCTTTCTGGTATTCGCATATGAAGGACTCATCAATCGGCCTCAGCCTGTTGAACAATACTTCGAACAAAAACTTCCTCTTCTCATATATTCAATACAGTTCAGTGTATTGACTTGATACAGTTGATTGCTACAGATCATAGTTTTCACTTAAATTTCTACAAAATTGAAGTATTCAGAGAAGTTAATTTAAGACCTTCTTCATAGAACCTTCATTGAATTTCTTCCGAAATTAGTTCGTGGATTCCTTTAGAAAGTCCTCCAGTTCTTTCCAGATAGTCTTCCAAGGTTTTCTGGTGAAAGCTCTTTTAGAATATCTTCCATGGCTTACTTCAAACATTTCTTGTGAATTTTCTACACAGAATCCTCCAGATTTTTTTTTTAATTAATTCAGCTAGAAAAACTTTCATAGATTTCCATAAAAATTCCTCCTTTTTCTCAGAAACACGTACGGGAAGTCTTTCAAACATTTTTCTTTTCAATCATGCTTGGATTCCTTAAAAAATGTTTGCAGGTATTCCTGCAGAAAATATCTTGTAAGGATTTCTTAAAAAAAAAAATCCACAATTCCACCAGATATTCCATTAGAAATACTTCCGGTGCATCGTTAAATAATTTCTCTGAAACTATTGGAAGAATTTATTAATGAGATTCCTCAAAAAAATTCTCCCAAAATTGCTCCATGGACTTCTTTAGAAATTTCACAAAAATTAATCTTAAAACAAGAAATCATAAATCAAGGGATTTCTTTAGATATTCAAACAAATATTTCCCCAAAAATTAACTCAAAATTATTTTTCATAAATTTTTAGGGGTTTCTTCTGAAACAGTGACTGGGAGTACTTTTATTTTTTTACGAATCATTTTAGAAATCCCTTCAGAAATTTTTCTAGGTACTCCTATACGGATTTTACAGGAATTGCTTCATAAATTCTTTCAAAAATTCTCCCACAAACTTGTTTCTTCAGAAACTATTTCAGAGATTTTTTCAGAAATTCGTACAGGTATTTCTTTCCACCAGCGCTTTGTTTAGGAATTACTCTATGGATCCCACTGAACATTTTCGCAGGAATATGTCCAGTAACTTCGTCAGGAAATATAACACTTTAAAAGAATTCATCTAGAGATTCTTACATTTTTACTTACTTTCAGTGATTCAGACAGGATCTCGTCTACAGATTCCTGCAGGAGGTCATACAGAGGTTCATACAGAGATTCCTGTTTCTGAAGCAACGCCTTCTTGGTGGTTCCGGAGAGGCAGATGGTTCGGCGACCATGCGAATGTTGTTTGGGGGGTCGAAGAAAGAATAGTCCTGGCTTTTACTTTCGTTGTAGAAGACAGTCCTTAACCCCATACTACCTGAAACCTCCCTGTTTAGGTGTCTGTTGAGAAGATTATTCCCCTATGGTTTAGAAGAAAATAAACAGAGATTGATTTTTTTCCAGGTGACTATACAGAAACTTATTCACGCATGTCTTCAGGAATTACTTCATTGAAATGTACACAAATTCCCCAGGTATACCTTCAGAAAATCCTCTTAAACTTTATCAGAGTGTTTTTCTGGGAATCAGTGAGTAAACTTTCTGGGGATTCCATCAACAGTTTTACGAGGAGTTTCATCAAATAGTTCTCCAGGAAGTTGTTCAGAGATTCCTACTAAGATTCTTTGAAAAATTTCCCTGGGACATCTTCTGAGATTTTTACATGGATTCTGACGGAAATTTCCTCAAAAATCTTTGGATTTTTTTTTTTAAATTGCTTCGGATGTTTCAGCAATGTAACTCTACAAACGTTCTTCCATGGATTTTATGAAAAACTCATTCAAAATTTTCTTGAAAAAATCCTACTGTACGTCTATTGGAAATTCTTTCAAGATTTCCTTAATAAATTCTTTGAAAAATTCCAGTGGAAATTCTTGAAGGGATTCTGTATTAGAATTGCTTCTTCGGATCCTTTAGAAATATTTTCTGGGATTCCTTCAAAGATTCCTGTTGGAATTATTTCCAAAGGTTCCTTCAGAAGTTTTTCCAGCTCACACAATTCTGGAGGAATTCTTGAAATGATTCCTTGAGGAATTTTTAAAGGTATTCTTGGAGGATTCTTTGAAGGAATATCTTAAGGAACTCCCACTGCTATCTTTGGAGATTCTCAGAAGAAATACTTTTAAATTTTCAAAAGGGATTCTCGGACAAAAATTTCTGAAGATATTTCTTGATCAATTCCAGGATAAACCCTTGGAAGAATACCTGAAGAAATTCTTTAAAATACCTTTTTAGAACTAAAAAAATCATGGGATGCTTTTGCAGGAATTTAGAAAGTAATTCGAAAGAATAAATTTTGCAGGGATTTCTGGAGAAATCCGAAGAGGAACTTCCGTAGGAGTCTCTTAAAAAGAGTCTGCAGTTTCAGCTAGAAACAGACACAAATGTACTTTTGAAATTCTTAAATAAATCCTTCAAAAAAATCTAAGGGATCCTTGAAGAATTTTCTGAAGGAATCCTTGGAAGACCTACTAGCGATACATCTGGAAAAATTTTTAGAAGGATTTATTATACAATTTCTGAAAGGATTAGTTGAAAAAAAATCCTGGAGGACTTTTTGAGATAGTCACTATAGAAATTAAAAAAGTGTATTTTAGAAAAATATTTGCAAGAATACCATGTTCAGGTGAAATTAGTAGCATTTCCTCATTTTTTGGTTTCTCGGTTTTCGTACATACGTCCCAGACAACCAGCAATCGCATAAGGATGCACGCTGTACATCGTATAAAGTTCTATTTTAAATCACTTTCGCATATATGTACGGCTATGGGACAATTTTCATCGCATATGATGTTATTTTTTGAACTTACTGCGATACATCTGTGCAAATTAACTTTTAAAATGTATGACTATATCGTAGTAGGCCATGTTTTGTTGCGACGAACTTTGCTTATTCGCAAAAGCATTCGAGTGAACTCGCAAAGTGTCAATTGAATTTGCAAAATTGCGTACTGCGATGATTATACGACTTCGCTTGGTGCTTTTCTTATTATGTCAGTTTAACTCGCATTGGTGTACAAACTAAATCGCATAAAAGTGAAAATAAACTCGTTCAGATGTACACACAAACTCGCATAAGCTAGAATCGTTAACGTTGGCATATTGCGATGTGATATGTGATAACAATGAAAGAGGTGCTGTTGGAGTGCCAAAAAGCTAAAAGAAAGTGAAAAGTCACCATTGTGGTTACAAAACAAGTTACAAAGTCATCACTTTTGTTTTGTTGACCTTATAATTAACAATGGGTGGTGCATGGGAGGAGTAGTGGTAATTGTGCGAGAAATCATGCTACATCATTTTGATCTCCAAATAGCCTGCCGAACACGTGCAGCGCACGGAAACCAAGTACATTCCAACAAGCACTGAGGTGAGTTTGAATGTCATGACATTTAATCAGTGTGTTTCATAAGTAGTGTTTGATGCTAGGTTTGGTGTTAAGGACAAGGTATTTGGAGTACATTGATCAAAGTTTCTAGAGCACCGTTTTTTAGAACCATTGAACGGATTTGGATTAAAATGCATCACGCTGTTGACAACTACTGAACAATTAGCGTGATGCATTTTCATCCAAATCTGTTCAACGGTTCTAAAAAACGGTGCTCTAGAAATTTTGAGCTATGTACTCCAAATACCTTGTCCTTAAGTGTGAAGTGCGGGTCGATAATCCAAAGGTTATTAGTTCGATACTTAGGTGACAAGATTTTTTTATTTCGAATATTTTTAAGTCGTATTAGATGCTATATTACGTCGCAATAGTGCATACCGTACATCGCATAAGATATCGCTTCAAGTCGTATAGCGTAATTATTTTTCCGTCAATGCACGTATAGCGCCTCCACTTTTGTACGCATAAGGCACTTTTACTGCATCTTAGGGGCTGTCCATAAACCACGTGGTCATTTTTTTGGGACATGAGGAAATGGATCCAGTTTCGGAGAACCACCTTCAGGTATTCGTAGAGGAATTTCTTGAAAAATGCCTTGATGAATAGAATTGGAACAAGGAACAGGAATAGGAACAACATTCCAAGTAACATTTTGAAGACCAATTACTCTTGTAGAGGTTCTGACAACTGTCATAAAACATTGGTTGCAGAAATGGTTGACTAAACTTTGAAGAAATTCCTGAAGCATAATCGGGAAATTTCCATAAGAAACCCTGGTAAAAGGTCTGAATATATTCTAAACAATCCCTTTCTAGAGGAATTTATAAAAAAAAATACCTGAGAGAATAACAATGACAATACGACAATCTGACGATTGTAAGAACTATGAGTGTTATGTCTCGTCTCACGTCGCGCGTATTGTGAATGTTGTTACTGTTCTTATGTTGAGACAAATCACGAAAATTTGATAGTGACCTGAGAGAATCTTTGAATAAATATACAACATAACAACTGAACGAACCTGTGGAGAAACTTTAATGATGATTTCTGAAAAAGTTAGATGCACATTTTTAATATTTCTAAAGGAAAGCACCAGGGGAATGTCTTAAAGAATCACTAAGAGTATCTCAGAATATCAATCAATGAAATCTCCTGGAATTGCATATATTGAAGAAATCTTTGGACAAATTTCTCTAACTTTAGGGGGTCTGAATAATTTCTAAAACAATTTCTTGTGAAATTTTTTGACGAATTTCTGGAAGACTAGGACTTTGTTCATTGGAATTTTTATAGCATTATTCAAAAATTTCTCGAATCTATCTTTTAAAAAATCTTTTTAAGAAAGTAGCCTTTAGCATGTTTTTCTAGGCATTTTATTTCACGAGTTCTGTATACTCCTAGAACGCCCTGTAGTTTGCTTGATTATATACATCGTTTTTGATGGAAATTTTTTAAGGAATATTTTTTGAGAATTTGGAAAAACTATTTGGAAAAACTATTACAGAATCCTGAGAGATTTTTGATTCGGAATCCTGTAGGGATTCTGCTTCTGAATCCTGAGAGGAAATTTGCTTTAGAGTTCTGGAAGGATTCTACTTCAAAATCCTGGGAGGGTTCTGCTAACATATTCATTAGATCAAGTTGTGTTCCGCTGGGGATGTAATTCTCAAAGAAAAACAAACAAAATTAGAACCCAACATCCGAAAAACGGTATCTGCAGTTCCAATGAATAAGTTTTGTCAATGTGCCTTGATGCAGCAGCGGCTGTCCCGTCCCTTAAACTGAACAACTAATTTTCATTATTCTGATGCTCTATTTACTGCTGCCCATGAGGGCGCTTTTGTCGTCTCCTTCAGGGTAGAGCGGTACTAACCCTTCCAATCTGGACCCTTTTTGCAGGAGGACATCCCACAGCCCAGCCGAGAGCCAACACCCATACGAGGGCACACACATTTCATCCGGCATTATTAAAAGCATGAACTATTTATCGTCTCTAATTTATATCGCTTTCAGGGAAATGCACAATTTACAACAATGTCGACTCGGATCGGAGCAGCAGCCCGAGGAGCTTCTCGGTATTACGGCGGTACAACCGCCGCATGCCTATTTGGGTAGGGTGTGGTAGGACATGTCGGGGCTTCTGACCGAACCGGACGTGTAGCTTTTGTTCCACTCGGCACACGGAGAATAGGAACCATGTCCGCACACACATGGGGGACAGCGGGGTCAAATAAGTTTTCCAAAAACCGGCATGCCTCATTGTTCCACTTGAACCGAATGTTAAGAACATATGACATAATGGGGTTGTTGTCGAGCACGTCTATCCCTCCAAAGTCAACCTGAAGGTGTCTGTATTTTCACGGAAATATGTATTTACCCCCGAATCCCCCATACCTCAACAAGCGCACAGTTCCTAGCCGCAGTCTCCGGAGCTTTGCAAGTCCATAAATAAGACTCGAGTACAGTCCGACTCCGAACCGGCGACCAACCAACCAACCATCAGGAGGTCATGGACGGAGTAACTACGTACCGTGTAGTCGTGGAACGACAAAGACCGACCTTGCCTTTGGCTTGCTCTCTGGACTGGCTCGTTTGCTGATGAAAAGCCAAAAAGCACAGCCAGCCAGCTAACCAGCTAGCTAGCGCATCTCTGAGTCTTGAATCCGGAGACAACGAAGTAATGGAACGCATCGAAATGGGCTCCGGGCCAAAGACGGACCACACGATTGTGAGAAAAGCTGCGGGAAAGTATGTGATTGCGGAATACCTTTGTGGTTCCTTTCAGGTGTTGGTCGTCTAGCCGTTCACTTGGGAGGAGTTGGGAACACATTGGAAGAGTGATGTTAGAACTGATTCAGTATGTTTGAGGACTACGATCGAAGGTAATAATAAATAGAAACGTCATACGGGGGCATTTTCAAAAGAAAAAAAAATGATTCATGCCATGGTTTATTCAGCCAAAATTTAAAGTTGTTTATATTTTATGAAATTGGGTTGGTTTCACGATTCTAAATATGCCCAAACTCCCTCGATGCAAGCCCGTGCACAAGGGAAGGGTTTTGCGGGTTAAACCCCTCCCATTACCGGTGCACTATGGGGGATTCCCATACAAGCAGACGGACAAAATAGTTATTTATGTGACGAGTTTCAAAAAGTTGATTTTTTCAGCACGAGTCGAACATTTATCCAACGATCATCGAGTTTAGCCAGCATATCAGAGCGCCGTAGAGCTAAAAAAGCAACATTATCAGCCAGTTTGAAGTCATTTAGATGCTCCAGTCCATGATTTGGTTTACGGTCTTTTGCACCAACCATGTGCATCAAGGAGCGTCGACAAAGTTTAGAACATGGAAGCTCTGTACCTTTGAACGTGAGTCTAGAACATTTAACACTTACCACTGAGTTGCAACCGTCTTCCTTGTAAAATTCCATCATTCGTACCTCAAGCGAATCTTCCGACGATGACGACGTCGACGCTTTGATAAAATCGAATTTGTTAATGAAACTCACCGACCGTAACCACATCAAACCGTGTTTTCCCCGGCGATGCATCATACCATAAATTATGTCAAAGATAAGCATTGGCCCTGACGTTTGGCATGGCCTTCGCCGTCATCAACCAGGTTTTTCAACCAACCTCGCCGTCGTCGTCCGTGTGTGTTGTGTAGTCAGTAGTATGATGGCTATGATATGTTATGCATTCCAAATGAACACAGGTAATTACATGTTTCCGTCGGTGGTGGAGCCCGTTGTGCAAATTACAGCTGGCGATAGGAATCAATTGTTCACGTCCATTTGAATTATAAATCATAACGGATAGTTAATGGAGGGAGGGGGAAAAATCGGATCCCTTTCAACACTATAGTGACCATCCGGTAATTGATGGTTCTGTAATTGCCGCTGATTGTCCTGTGAGACGTGCAGGGAGGGGTTGTGTTTTTTTATGGATTATAGGTGAAAAAATGGCTCTGCCAACATGTTTATTCAACTTTCTGAATTATATGAAAAAAGGTGTTGATGGCGACCGAATGCAATGTAAATTGCGGGAATTAACCTTTTTGTCACACCAGATGGGAATTGTTCATCGAGCGTGATGCTATCATTCAATTATGATTATAAGATTAAAAAATTTTTATCATGTGAAACAGTTCTACCGATTATGCACTCTCTTCGAGAAAATTCTGTGTGTGAAAAGCTACCCCTCAACTTTTTTCAACAACTCTCCCGCTCATGTCAAAGCCAACCAACCATAAAATTCTGTGTTCGGACGAGCTCACTCACAGTTGTTAACATTATGAGCCATGTTCGGAAATCTTGCATTTATTATTCAAACAAGTTCTCAACAGAGAGCTACTGTATTCAAACGATTTCCCCTCAGCACCCAGCAGAGGGTGCCACTTGTTCACTCTTCAAGCGCTCATAACTATATCGAATGAATCCAATCAGAAAATTACAAAATTGACTAACCAACAGCAACCGTTGCGCTCGGTGCAATCCGATTCCGAGTCAATCCCAAAAGAACAAGTATCAAACAACAAACAGCTACCTACCGATAGACCGCATCCCCATGTAGAGCAGAGAGAGAGCGGCAGGATGGGTTTGGTGGGTATGTTGTGTATCCAATGGCACTACACTTTTCCCTGGTGATAATTCCTGCAGTGGTGCACTCTCTGACTGCAGGCAGGTGTGTTCACACTGGTGCACCGTTGGTGTTGAACACCTTTCGTCGGCTGGGACCCCAGCCCCAATCAGCTCCAATCGCAACGGTTGAATACTTGGTATTGGAAAAATGGTACCGCAGCATCTGGACAAGAAGAAATGACAAAACGTGTGCTAATAATAATAAAATACTTAGTTTGACATTTATTCGAACACCAAGGATTAGAAATAGCATATATTATATCGATGCTATAAATAAAAATTATATGAAACTGGGTCTTTTCAGGATTTTGAAGAAAAATATTCTCAGGATTCTCTCAGGATTCTATGAAGAGTTCTCTCAAGACACCGCGATAGCCCTCTCAGAATTCTCTCCTGTGGAAAATCTTCTCAGGATTCTGTCGAGAATCCTCTCAGGATTCTGTGGAGAATCCTCTCAGGATTCTGTGGAGAATCCTCTCAGGATTCTGGGGGGAATCCTCTCAGGATTCTGTGGAGAATCCTCTCAGGATTCTGTGGAGAATCCTCTCAGGATGCTGTCGAGAATATTCTCAGGATTCTGTGGAGAATCCTCTCAGGATGCTGTCGAGAATCCTTTCAGGATTCTGTCGAAAATCCTCTCAGGATTCTGTCGAGAATCCTCTCAGGATTCTGTGGAGAATCCTCTCAGGATTCTGTCGAGAATCCTCTCAGGATTCTGTCGAGAATCCTCTCAGGATTCTGTCGAGAATCCTCTCAGGATTCTGTCGAGAATCCTCTCAGGATTCTGTCGAGAATCCTCTCAGGGTTCTGTCGAGAATCTTCTCAGGATTCTGTCGAGAATCCTCTCAGGATTCTGTCGAGAATCCTCTCAGGATTCTGTCGAGAATCCTCTCAGGATTCTGACGAGAATCCTCTCAGGATTCTGTCGAGAATCCTCTCAGGATTCTGTCGAGAATCCTCTCAGGATTCTGTCGAGAATCCTCTCAGGATTCTGTCGAGAATCCTCTCAGGATTCTGTCGAGAATCCTCTCAGGATTCTGTCGAGAATCCTCTCAGGATTCTGTCGAGAATCCTCTCAGGATTCTGTCGAGAATCCTCTCAGGATTCTGTCGAGAATCCTCTCAGGATTCTGTCGAGAATCCTCTCAGGATTCTGTCGAGAATCCTCTCAGGATTCTGTCGAGAATCCTCTCAGGATTCTGTCGAGAATCCTCTCAGGATTCTGTCGATAATCCTCTCAGGATTCTGTCGAGAATCCTCTCAAGATTCTGTCCAGAATCCTCTCAGGATTCTGTCGAGAATCCTCTCAGGATTCTGTCGAGAATCCTCTCAGGATTCTGTCGAGAATCCTCTCAGGATTCTGTCGAGAATCCTCTCAGGATTCTGTCGAGAATCCTCTCAGGATTCTGTCGAGAATCCTCTCAGGATTCTGTCGAGAATCCTCTCAGGATTCTGTCGAGAATCCTCTCAGGATTCTGTCGAGAATCCTCTCAGGATTCTGTCGAGAATCCTCTCAGGATTCTGTCGAGAATCCTCTCAGGATTCTGTCGAGAAGCCTCTCAGGATTCTGTCGAGAATCCTCTCAGGATTCTGCCGAGAATCCTCTCAGGATTCTGTCGAGAATCCTCTCAGGATTCTGTCGAGAATCCTCTCAGGATTCTGTCGAGAATCCTCTCAGGATTCTGTCGAGAATCCTCTCAGGATTCTGTCGAGAATCCTCTCAGGTTTCTGTCGAGAATCCTCTCAGGTTTCTGTCGAGAATCCTCTCAGGATTCTGTCGAGAATCCTCTCAGGATTCTGTCGAGAATCCTCTCAGGATTCTGTCGAGAACCCTCTCAGGATTCTGTCGAGAACCCTCTCAGGATTCTGTCGAGAATCCTCTCAGGATTCTGTAGAGAATCCTCTCAGGATTCTGTCGAGAATCCTCTCAGGATTCTGTCGAGAACCCTCTCAGGATTCTGTCGAAAATCCTCTCAGGATTCTGTCGAGAATCCTCTCAGGATTCTGTCGAGAATCCTCCCAGGATTCTGTCAAGAATCCTCCCAGGATTCTGTCAAGAATCCTCCCAGGATTCTGTCAAGAATCCTCTCAGGATTCTGTCGAGAATCCTCTCAGGATTCTGTCGAGAATCCTCTCAGGATTCTGTCGAGAATCCTCTCAGGATTCTGTCGAGAATCCTCTCAGGATTCTGTCGAGAATCCTCTCAGGATTCTGTCGAGAATCCTCTCAGGATTCTGTCGAGAATCCTCTCAGGATTCTGTCGAGAATCCTCTCAGGATTCTGTCGAGAATCCTCTCAGGATTCTGTAGAGAATCCTCTCAGGATGCTGTCGAGAATCCTCTCAGGATTCTGTCGAGAATCCTCTCAGGATTCTGTCGAGAATCCTCTCAGGATTCTGTCGAGAATCCTCTCAGGATTCTGTGGAGAATCCTCTCAGGATTCTGTCGAGAATCCTCTCAGGATTCTGTCGAGAATCCTCTCAGGATTCTGTCGAGAATCCTCTCAGGATTCTGTCGAGAATCCTCTCAGGATTCTGTCGAGAATCCTCTCAGGATTCTGTCGAGAATCCTCTCAGGATTCTGTCGAGAATCCTCTCAGGATTCTGTCGAGAATCCTCTCAGGATTCTGTCGAGAATCCTCTCAGGATTCTGTCGAGAATCCTCTCAGGATTCTGTCGAGAATCCTCTCAGGATTCTGTCGAGAATCCTCTCAGGATTCTGTCGAGAATCCTCTCAGGGTTCTGTCGAGAATCTTCTCAGGATTCTGTCGAGAATCCTCTCAGGATTCTGTCGAGAATCCTCTCAGGATTCTGTCGAGAATCCTCTCAGGATTCTGTCGAGAATCCTCTCAGGATTCTGTCGAGAATCCTCTCAGGATTCTGTCGAGAATCCTCTCAGGATTCTGTCGAGAATCCTCTCAGGATTCTGTCGAGAATCCTCTCAGGATTCTGTCGAGAATCCTCTCAGGATTCTGTCGAGAATCCTCTCAGGATTCTGTCGAGAATCCTCTCAGGATTCTGTCGAGAACCCTCTCAGGATTCTGTCGAGAACCCTCTCAGGATTCTGTCGAGAATCCTCTCAGGATTCTGTAGAGAATCCTCTCAGGATTCTGTCGAGAATCCTCTCAGGATTCTGTCGAGAACCCTCTCAGGATTCTGTCGAAAATCCTCTCAGGATTCTGTCGAGAATCCTCTCAGGATTCTGTCGAGAATCCTCCCAGGATTCTGTCAAGAATCCTCTCAGGATTCTGTCGAGAATCCTCTCAGGATTCTGTCGAGAATCCTCTCAGGATTCTGTCGAGAATCCTCTCAGGATTCTGTCGAGAATCCTCTCAGGATTCTGTCGAGAATCCTCTCAGGATTCTGTCGAGAATCCTCTCAGGATTCTGTCGAGAATCCTCTCAGGATTCTGTCGAGAATCCTCTCAGGATTCTGTCGAGAATCCTCTCAGGATTCTGTCGAGAATCCTCTCAGGATTCTGTCGAGAATCCTCTCAGGATTCTGTCGAGAATCCTCTCAGGATTCTGTCGAGAATCTTCTCAGGATTCTGTCGAGAATCCTCTCAGGATTCTGTGGAGAATTCTCTCAGGATTCTGTGAAGAATCCTCTCAGGATTCTGTGAAGAAACCTTTAAGGATTCTGTGAAGAATCCTCTCAGGATTCTGTCGAGAATCCTCTCAGGATTCTGTCGAGAATCCTCTCAGGATTCTGTCGAGAATCCTCTCAGGATTCTGTCGAGAATCCTCTCAGGATTCTGTCGAGAATCCTCTCAGGATTCTGTCGAGAATCCTCTCAGGATTCTGTCGAGAATCCTCTCAGGATTCTGTCGAGAATCCTCTCAGGATTCTGTCGAGAATCCTCTCAGGATTCTGTCGAGAATCCTCTCAGGATTCTGTCGAGAATCCTCTCAGGATTCTGTCGAGAATCCTCTCAGGATTCTGTCGAGAATCCTCTCAGGATTCTGTCGAGAATCCTCTCAGGATTCTGTCGAGAATCCTCTCAGGATTCTGTCGAGAATCCTCTCAGGATTCTGTGAAGAATCCTCTCAGGATTCTGTGAAGAAACTTTCAAGGATTCTGTGAAGAATCCTCTCAGGATTCTGTCGAGAATCCTCTCAGGATTCTGTGAAGAATCCTCTCAGGATTCTGTGAAAAATCTTCTCAGGATTCTATGGCGATTCCTCTCAAGATTCTGTGAAGAAATCTCTCAGGATTCTGTGAAAAATCTCCTCAGGATTCTGTGAAAAATCCTCTCAGGATTCTTAGGCGAATCCTCTCAAGATTCTGTGAAGAATCCTCTCAGGATTCTGTTGGGAATTCTCTCAGGATTCTGTGAAGAAACCTCTGAGGATTTTGTGAAGAAACCTCTCAGGATTCTGTGATAAATCCTCTCAGGATTCTATGGCGAATACTCTCAAGATTCTGCGAAGAAATTCTTCAGGGTTCTGTGAAGAATCCTCTCAGCATAGTGTGAAAAATCCTCTCAGGATTCTATGGCGAATCCTCTCAATAGATTCTGTGAAGAATCCTCTCGGGATTCTGTGAAGATTCTGAATTAGAACTCCGTCAGGATTCTGTTGGGAATTCTCTCAGGATTCTGTAGAGAATCCTCACAAAATTCTGTCTAGAATTCTCAATAGATTCTGGCAAGAATCCACATATAATTCTGTGGAGAATCCTCTCAGGATTCTGTGGAGAATCTTCTCAGGATTCTGTGGAGAATCCTCACAAGCTTCAGTGGAGAATCTTTTGAAGCGGAATCCTCTCAGGATTCTGAAGCAGAATCCTTTTAGGACTCCGAAGCAGAATCCACACCGGATTCTGAAGCAGAATCCACGCCGGATTCTGAAGCAGAATCCTCCGTGTGTTCTGAAGCAAAATCAGGATTGCCAATTTTCTGCTTTTATTTATTATCGTCACGTGATCGAGTAGGCATCCACAGGACGAGCCACTGCAAAATGTGAATCCCTAATACCTGGTTTAAGTGAAAATATTCTTTGAACTCATATCGATTTGCCAAAGGAAGTACGAGTCAAACGCACAAGATTCAAACGAAAACTCTTGAAAAATACTCCTTCTAAAGTAACATCCGAAGGAAGCAAATCAGGCATGCCCGGGTGTTTTATATTTAGCCGAACCACCCGGTATAAAGTGCGGTGGCAAAAGTTCAGAACATGTGCCAATTTGTGATGGACCCTAGTGCCAGCGCCCGGTTTCACCAAGAGTGCTTTGAGAGGAATACTTCACTTCTCCTTGTTCCCGGTTGAAAACACCCATCTTCCAGGGGCGTGCGAAAGTGCATATGGCAAGGTGAGATGGGCTCTAGGAAGATTCATAGAGATCAACCGACCAACCGACTGGCAACTGAAATGTGAAGGACAAAGAGCGTGTGGGGAAGGGGATACCGGCTGGCTGCAAGCTGATGGAAAACCGGTTGCATATTAAATGCACACTGAATGGTAAAATGGATTTCTGTAAATATTTGAGTAGTTCATGTTTACCAGTGGAAAGCGCATATACGGAGGAACGCCCTCTGCTGTCTGCTTTGATATGCGGAGGGGGTTGCTCTTCTCCTGACCGCCGCCACCTGAAAACACACATCCAGCCACTGCACCGTAATCGAAAGTTAGGACTTTATTACTAGGGATTTGAGCCGATTGAGGTTTGTTTATCCTGTGGATGTGATAGGGTGTTACTCCATTTTCGTTTTATTTTCTACTTAAGTTTCTTCTCCGCTTCACTCCACTGTTTTCTTCTTCACTACTCTCCTCAACTATATTCAACTCTATTTTACTCTTCTCTTTTCTCCTGTATTCTTCATCACTCTACTCTACTATCTTCTTTTTTCCTCTTATCTTCTGCTCGTCTCTCTTCTCCTCTTCTCTACCATTCCACGCCTCTCCTCGTCTCTACTCTCCTCTACTGTACTCTACTTTACTCTTTTCTAATGCACTCTACTCTACTTCATTCTACTTTACCCTATGCTATACACTTTCCTCTCATGTCATCTCATCTCAACTCTTCTCTTTTCTTCTCTTCTTCTTTCCTCTTCATTTCTCTCTTCCACTTAACTCTAATCTACTTTACTTTTTTCTACTCTATTTTCATCTCCTCTCCTGTCATCTTCTGTTCTCACCTTTTCTCTCCACCCATCACCTCTCCTATCCTCTCCTCTTCTCTTCTCTTCTCTCCTCTATTCTCCTGTATTTGACTCTACTTCACACTTTTCTGGTGCACTCTATTCCACCCCATCTCATGGACCTTATTCTGTAGAATTCAGTTACGTGAATCCTAGATTTTTGAATACTTCTGGTATACCCCTGAAACTTCGGTTTAGAAGAGAGAATCGGCTCACATCTCTAACCACACCGACGGGGAATCAAACACATGGTATCCAGGGATTAAAAATAGCTACACTTTGACAGTTGTTTGGCCCCGGTATCGAGTCGCATTCTCACTTGACTGTAGGTATAGTCAATGTATATGCAAAGCATGCAATGCATATATGCAGCATGTATGGCTGTGATACTAACATCATACCGACATGGAATTTATGTGGTTTTAGAATTTAGAGAGAGAGTTATTCCGGGGCTACAGAATCCGAACATGCATTTATTGGCCATTGTGAATAATAGAATATGTTGGGTGTTTGTTCAACCGGCGTTGTTGGTTGGCTGGTTGGTTGGCTGTCGAAAGGAAAAGACATTTCCTTTGTCTGTCCATCCAAGCGGGCAAGGACGAGGACGACGACGACGAGGACGGTGCGACATTGCAGTAGTGCGTTTGCGGTGGGAACATTCCTTTTTCAAAGAAATCGGAGAAAAGCCGTGCTCGCTGCGCAAACTTGGCGCAAATCGAGGGCACACAGTCGATGAGTAGCAATTTCCCTAGCATTCGGGTGACTCAACAATTCAACATACCAAGTAAAATCAACCAACCAGCTGACAGCTTAGAATGAGTCAACTTGGGGTGTATTTTGCGACGAGAGAGAAGGAGAGACTGGGGATTGGAGGTTTTGGGGAAAGGCTTCCATTCGGTTGGAGCGGGGCCAAAATTTCAATAAAATAAATTGCGTTTTCTCGTTCTAGTTCACATTTCAGAACACATCCGGTCACTTGGTTATGATGAGCTGCACAGAAGCTAGGAGGTCATAAAGAAAAAGTTGTGTTATGTTTGCGATTCGTGAGGCGTTTGGGAAGCTACAGAATCATTTGGACTAGGTAGAAATTTTCACATTGGACAGGCTTTGTGCAAGGACGACAAAAACGTCACCGTCACGGACTAGCAGTTCAAGTGACAAGGTAAATTATCACATTTGAGAATCGCAAATAATTTGTAGTATAATTGATCGAAAGTTGTTTATGGCAAGTTTCGCTATCATTAGTCAGCAAAAATACTGTTCCATCTACTGAGTGAACCCATTTGCAACCAAAAAAAGTTGTGCTTTGACTAAGGAATTAATTTCAACTGCTGTGTACTCCAAAGTGTTTTGGATGACGTATTTAATTCGAAAGGACTGAAAGTAATCAGTCAACAACATGGAAGGAAGGCGATTGCTCGCCATTGCCATGTCGGCTAAATGCGACCGACCAGCTCAGTTTCTATGGGATTTCTGGGGCGTTTCAATACTATTAAGGGTGTTTCAAGAACGTTTCCAGGGATTCTAAGGGCTATTCAGAAGCCTTTAGCTTATAAGGAGTTTCAGGGGCGTTTCAAAACAGGTTTTACGGCCAAGGAATGTTTCGAGGGTTTTTTAAGGGATAACTGAAAATCCGCTGAAACTTTCCCCTAAACCCCCATGGACCCCTTCAAACTTTTTGAAATCCCGAACACGCCTGCGTAACGCCACTGAATCCCGAAACTGTAACTTCTGCCGCACGACCTGTGCTTTTTTCACGTATTCGATGTATTCGTTCAATACATGGCCTACTTGCCTAATTTCACCCAAGCTTGCTATTTGATGAAAACATTCGCGAAATGATGCGATTTGCTTTCGACAACGAATACGTTTTCACCCATCCTCGCTTTATTCAATCAACCTCCCATACGAGTAGCACACGAACGGAGTCAACACTAATCAGCATAGTTGACTCTTCCTTTTCGCCGTTGAGCCGTTGCGTTCTAGCCAAGCATCTCTTTTCATCGCTTTCGATGCTTTTCGACAGCTTATCGCGAAGCATCGTTGACTGGAAGCTTTATTAGTATGGTATCGGTACATGCGAATGTTGCTTCTGTGTGCGTGTCGAGCGTTCGTGCCGTAGCTTCGCAAACCAACCTATTCGGTATGGTTCGGCTGTTCGGGCGAGCGTGTGACGGCACAGTCAGATGTGTGCAAAATCGTTTGTGATTTTCGTTTGTTCGTTTTGCCACCTCTTTACTGCTGGTCATCGCTGATCAGTGCACAGTTCAATCGCACGCGATAAATATACAGTTGATGAGTTGTGATGAGCACTAGTGAGGTGATCATTTGCATCATTGATTTCACCTTCTATAAAATGTTTACACTTATTCGCTACCTAGCGAATACGAATCTATCATTTCATTATCCACTTTGATCTTCACTCCCTTATATTATGAGTAGAAAAGACCGATATAACCATAAAATCATCAAGTTATTAATAGAATACGGTCGATAAATCAGAATATGATATAAAAAGTTTTGTCCATTCGACCTTTTGTCCTTCGACCTTATGTCTTTCCACCCTTTTTGTCATGGATTCTTTTTTTCCTAGTTCCCTACCTGTCCTTATCCACATTCTTATCCTTATTTCCTTCCTTTATCCTCAGGTAGATAATGAAATAGGCTATTATTATGGCGATGGCACAAATGTCCCAAATAGAGGGTAACGTGCCTCTGGAGCAGAGATGCCAGATTATTTTTATCAAAAATCTGTATCAATACAGATGTTTCTGTATCGTCGTATTTGAGGGTAGAAAATTAAAACAATTTACTACTTTTAGACGGTTTTTTTATTTTTACTTGTATTTATATTTCTAAAACATATGTAAAAATATACAAATTTTCCTAAATTCTTTAACGTCCGGCCTTCTGATACCTGATAGGCTTGTATTGATCGTGCCAGTAGAAATGAAAACTTTTAGTCTTTTTGTCACAAATCAAATACTTTTTTGTACGGAAATATTCGGCGACGGCGTTTCTTTGCATAGCGATATTAAAAGCCAAACCCGGAATCTGTTTGAAGTCTTCGTGCACGTATGTTTCGACGTCCATTATGGTACAAGAAAAGTTTTGCATAAAATTGGTGTACAGTTCCTTTGTACACATTTTTGCAGTGAAATGTTGCATGACGTAGTTGGGCACGTACTTTACTTTGTATGCCTTCAGTCCTTGACTCTGCTTCACTTTTTGTACGTTATGTATGTCTTTGACATCCGAACTTTGCGAGCCACATTTCTCACAGAAAGATTAGGTTTTTTAAATAATGGTTACCACCTTCTTGTCCATTTGTCGGGAGCACACTTTACGGTTTGTTCAACTTTCAACCTTGCGATCCACAGTCAGGCGCTAGTCAAATGATTTACAAACACAAAACACGGTACTTTTCAGTAGTTTTAGTTTTTTGGCAAGACCGCGTACCAATCGATTTGCACACTTCCACTTGATTCGACGCCATTTTACTGAATGTCACAAGGACGTAAACATGCTACACCACGAAATATAGTGGAGAGATTCAGCTGTCATATAAGTGAAACATTTCAGCGATTCATGAAATAGTTCAAAGTCTACACTGAAAATAAAGTGTCCGAAATTGAACGCGGGCAAGATTTAAGAGTGTTTGAAGTACGTTTCTGGGGGTTCTAAGTAGCTTACAAAGAGTTTCAGATGCGTTTCTAGGCAGGTTTCAAGGTGAAGGGGTGTTTCAAGGGTTCTTTGAAGGGGTCAATGTAAATCCACTGAAACTTCCGAAATCCCCATGGGGCCCCATGAGACCCTCTGAAATCCTCGAAAACGCCTGCGTAACGCATCTGAATCCCACCGAAAGTTGAAATCCCCCACAGACTCCGAGATGCTCTGAAACCCCCGAAAATGTCTGCATAATGCTTGCTAAACCCGCATTTTTTTATTCTTCCTGAAATGCCTCCGAAATCGACCCAAAATCTACTCGGGCCCCATGTGACGCACCTAAACCCTTTAAAACCACCGAAAACGCCTACGTAATACCTCCGAAATCTACAAAGAATCTTCTGAAACTTCAAAATATACAACCGCGACTCCCCCAAAACCCCCTTGAACTTCATGCAACGCCCCTGACATCCTCCGAAACCCCCGAAAACGCACCTGTAACGCCTCCAAAACCCATTTAAACTCTCTGCGAATGGACTTGACTCTTAAACCTCGTAGAACACCCGAGATCCCCTGAAGCGCCACAGAGACCTCCTGGAACCCCTTTGAAATGCTCCGACGTGAAACATCAACGTATTCCCCGAAACCACCTTGGATCATCTGAAAAGTCCCTGAGACCTCCTACAACATTCTTGAGACCCCCAGCCCTGAAGCGCTCATGAGAGTCTTGGTGCCCCCTGGAACCCCTTGAAACCCCCGAGATGCCATTGAGACTACCTTAAACACGCCTTAAAGCCCCCGAAACGCCTCTGAGGTCTTTTAAACTCCCTTGGAAGTTCCTAAAAACCCCTTGTTGTACCACTTATGCCCCCTGGATCCCTCTTCAGATCTCGTGTCCCGGCAATATTCGTTGGCTCCCCTCATACGCACCAACCGGCCGCCGTTGCCATAGCTACCGTCATTATTATATTTTATCACAATATAGGCCTTGACGGCGCCACTGTGCTGCCGCCTGGCGGGAGTCGTATGGCAAACGTGAAAAAAAAACGAGACAAAACACGTTTGTTTATACTTCTTCACGCACACGATGATAGATACAAATGGTTTAGAATAGCCAATTGGTTTAGAATAGCACTTCCTTTTTTTATCAGTGCTGTCATGATAAAGTCAGAGCTGGGTACTCATGGTTTCCAAATTTCAGCACCCTCTGTTACTGGTGCGCCCTGCCCCATAGGAAATGGTTTCACCAGTTTCACTATGGTCCACTGCACGAATGTATGCTGGCCTGCTTACTCTCACCGAAAATTTGACGTTTGAGCGGTGCCGGCACCTCTCAAACGTCAAATTCTCTGTGAGAGTAAGCAGGCCAGAATAAATTCGTGCAGTGGACCATGAACTTCTGTATGAGCTTATGCTGGTCTGTTTACTCTCACAGAAAAGTTGACGTTTGAGCGGTTCCGACACCTCTCAAACGTCAAATTTCGCGTGAGAGTAAGCGGGCCAGTATAAATTCGTGCAGTAATTCAAAATTATTCCGGAAACCCTCCTATATGCATTATTATTCCACAGAATATTGCTTTTTTCACTGAAAATTTTCCTTGCTTCGCTGAGAACATGACGTTTCCTTCCAGCGAAGGCTTACGCGATACAGGAAATCACTGAATTTCACGCTAATACAGCAGAAAATCTGTCAACAAGACCTCAATACACATGCATTTTCAGCGAAAAGCTCTATTTGCGTGACAACAATCCACTCCCATGACTAACGGGCGACTGCCAGCCACTTGTCATCCAAATACTACCCCACAGTAAAAAAGCGAGCCAACATCTCTGACCCCCATTGTGCGTTGAACCCCATTTTGACAGCAAAATTTGTAAACAGTATACTTTTCTGGACCAACACTTGAAAAGCGCGTAATGTTTTCCACAACAAAAAAGAAAATTTTCGAAAATACTAGAAGAATTATGAAAAAATCTAATTCTCTTAGCTGAAATATGTTACAATAAATAAAAACGTGTTCAAATTAGGCCGCAATTGGGGATGTAAAGAACTTTTTTTGTTAAAGAAAATATATCACTCGTAAACTACGCCTAAATCAAATGTTTGACCTGAAACAGATGATGACTTCAAAAACATGGCCGCATCGCAGCTGGTTGGCGACTGCCGTCAAATATCAGGATTGCCAACTGCCCGGCGACTGCTGTCAGCTCTCTTTGTCGCCGAATCTGGCGCTGGGTCTTCGGCGCGGAAACCCAAAGGTGGGAATAAAATTTTGGGGTTTGCGCGCAATATTAATGTAATTATAGCGGAATGGACATTATGTTTATGAATTTAACAATAATTCTTTTAAAAATTTCAGGATTTTTTGAAGTATCCCTTCACAAAGCATCCCAGTTCATGCATGTGTAGGAAGTAATATAAATAAATTAAATTGTTCTTTTGATTGAAATTACCCTGTTAAAAAAAGTAATGCAATAAATAAAATGTATCCGTGTTTCAACATTATACCAAATAACGTGAGAACGGAGTCGGACACATGACTGCAACCCTGGCTTTCATCGAAGCCGAAGACAGCACGAGCTTTGTGCGTGGTGCTCATACGTGATGGTGTGCGTGATGGTCGAGCTGATGAACGAACGAGATGAAGGAGACAGGGAGATGATTGATTGAGTTTTGTGAGTGATGTTGTGGATGGTAGTTGTGTCAGTTGTGCTGAATAAAAAAAAAATCATAATGGAAAATGAAAAAAATTGTTCCTAATTCAATTGAAGAATTCCTACAATGGCACAGCCGGTGGGAACGTGTGTTGTAATATAGTGTTGTGACCATGGTTGTGATAAATGTGATTTTAGTGCACTGACTGCAGATACCCGGAAGCATCCGGTTCGATTTTCGAACACAGACAGCAGATTAGGATGCCATGGCTGAATGTGAACGGGTTGGTAACGATTACGATGTGCTTGCTAAAATGAGGTAAGGTAATTTTTCAAGGGAAATGCAATTTCTGTCATCATCCACATGTTTGTGAGAACAAAAAAAAATGTAAAGGCGGCATAATTTTGGCATTGTTGCCTCTTTATTTTTGTCTTACGGGTTTTGCTCGTTTGGCTTGGCTTCTGCTTTTAGCTTTCCGTACAGGTGCCGAAGGTAAGTGCTAGTAGGCTAAAAGGTGAGTGAGCTCATGGTTGTTTTTTATTCAACGGTGTCTGCGGTGTCTGTGTACTTGTGAACAGTCTTGTGCATTATCACCATCATAACACAAAAAAGCCGCAACATCAACATTGCCCTTCTTCCTCCATCAACGCTACAGCCGACCGTCTCTATGTTGCTATCGAACACATTCGAGACGAACGCATTGATACGGTGGCTGCCGCCGCCACGCTCTTTCTCTGCAAATCTCTTGAGTAGCCGAACGCTTCTTAACCGTCGTTCCGACGCAGAGCTATGTCACTCACTGCTGGGTGACTCTCGTCTGAAAATGCCAGGATGAGGGTCAATTTGTTAAGTAGTATTGCATGGCGCAGCAAACACAACCATAGCACGCCCTATGAATAGAATGCAAAGCGTAGAACAAAAACTCGCTTCGGTGTTTCATCGTGTGATTCGAAAACAAGAGACGATCGCTGCTGTTGGATGTGGTTGACTCTGCATTGAACGAGGGTTGGCTTGAGTGGCTTTTGCGTGAATCGATTATGTTTTGATGGACTGCGTTTGTCGTATGAAGTGATGGTTAGAGCGAGTGTCATTCGACATTGACCCTCCTGAAACTGCACAACCCTGCTTGTGAACATGGGATGGCATTCTGAACTACTGTATGTTGAAGGTTTTTGGATTATGATGGGGTTATGCCAGTGGTGCTCAAACCGCTGTTTAGGCAGAAATCTCAATTTGGCCCGCAGTATGCTTCAACCTGAGCACCACAGGATTATGCAATGATAACTGTTCCGGAATTGAGTCGCAATCAACCCCGGAGCTTCTTGACAGCTGCCGAACAACGTCAGCGTACCTAAAAATTTTGGTCCGGGTGGTACTGTCAGATTCAAAGCGGCAAGCGCTACTTTTGAAAAGGACGAAAACCGACAATAACAAACCGCACAAAAAAAAATATTAAAACATTAAACAGACACTTTAATTTGTTGTTTCCGCTTTTTTGTGGTAGATAAATGCAAATTAAGTGCGGCATGATGAATTTGTTTACTATAAGCGAAAATTGTATCTATAAAACGGGTAAAGGCAAAATAGTCGGCTTTCGTAAAATTAATAAGAAACTCATGTATTCTTCTAGTGCGGTTATTATGCACCAGCAAGTAATAAATTATAGGGGGGTTGGTCGCAATTGTCTTATTATGCATTATGAAAAGCTGGATATACAACAGACACCAAATTGGACTTGGCAAATATCTCGGGAAATATATGAGGTTGTGTTTTTCTTTTTGTTTTTTTTTTTCGGTAATACGGTATGACGATAATTCAAACAAATTCACACTGAAAACCCCTATTATATATTAATATTATATTATGATGTTTTAGGATGCGTTGAATCCGATGGGATCTATTGCAAGAAAATCCATACCCTCGAGCGGGTTGGTGCGCTTCTGAGGAGGCGTTGGATTCGGTTGGATCTAATGAAACAATCCATACCCTCGAGCGGGTTGGTTATATATTGCCGGCCACGATATTTTCGTTCGGAAAGTAGGAAGTTTTAGACGGTAGTAATGGAAATCTTCAAGATGGAACTATACATTAAATTATCTTTGTAATGTAATGTTTGAATAAACAAATTTCAAGTCAGGATGTTTTCATGAGAGGTGGAATATGTTAAGAGAGAGTAGCATAGTGAAGAGTTTTGAAATTACTGATTTTGTGCTTGATGGATTCTTCTGGAGCCTGGTAAGCTCCCTCCAAGAGAGCAAGATCAAGATCAGCAGTTACGTTTTCATGAAGGGTGGAATATGTTTAGAGAGAGTAGCATAGTGAAGAGTTTGGAAATTTCTGATTTTGTGCTTGATGGATTCTTCTGGAGCCTGGTAAGCTCCCTCCAAGAGAGCAAGATCAAGATCAGCAGTTACGTTTTCATGAAGGGTAGAATATGTTAAGAGAGAGTAGCATAGTGAAGAGTTTGGACATTTCGGATTTTGTGTTTGATGGATTCTTCTGGAGCCTAGTAAGCTCCCACCAAGAGAGCAAGATCAAGATCAGCAGTTACGCTTTCATGAAGGGTAGAATATGTTAAGAGAAAGTAGCATAGTGGTGAGTTTGGAAATTTCTGATTTTGTGCTTGATGGATTCTTCTGGAGCCTGGTAAGCTCCCTTCAAGGTAGCAAGATCAAGATCAGCAGTTGTGTTTTCATGAGAGGTAGAATATGTTAAGAAAGAGTAGCATATTGATGAGTTTGGAAATTTCTGGTTTTGTGCTTGATGGATTCTTCTGGAGCCTGGTAAGCTCCCTCCAAGAGAGCAAGATCAAGATCAGCAGTTGTGTTTTCATGAGAGGTAGAATATGTTAAGAAAGAGTAGCATATTGATGAGTTTGGAAATTTCTGGTTTTGTGCTTGATGGATTCTTCTGGAGCCTGGTAAGCTCCCTCCAAGAGAGCAAGATCAAGATCAGCAGTTGTGTTTTCATGAGAGGTAGAATATGTTAAGAAAGAGTAGCATATTGATGAGTTTGGAAATTTCTGAATTTGTGCTTGATGGATTCTTCTGGAGCCTGGTAAGCTCCCTTCAAGGTAGCAAGATCAAGATCAGCAGTTGTGTTTTCATGAGAGGTAGAATATGTTAAGAAAGAGTAGCATATTGATGAGTTTGGAAATTTCTGGTTTTGTGCTTGATGGATTCTTCTGGAGCCTGGTAAGCTCCCTCCAAGAGAGCAAGATCAAGATCAGCAGTTGTGTTTTCATGAGAGGTAGAATATGTTAAGAAAGAGTAGCATATTGATGAGTTTGGAAATTTCTGGTTTTGTGCTTGATGGATTCTTCTGGAGCCTGGTAAGCTCCCTCCAAGAGAGCAAGATCAAGATCAGCAGTTGTGTTTTCATGAGAGGTAGAATATGTTAAGAAAGAGTA
Source organism: Aedes albopictus (assembly GCF_035046485.1). Classification (NCBI taxonomy): domain Eukaryota; kingdom Metazoa; phylum Arthropoda; class Insecta; order Diptera; family Culicidae; genus Aedes; species Aedes albopictus. The sequence continues at coordinate 379,911,558 of NC_085138.1, forward strand.
GCATATTGATGAGTTTGGAAATTTCTGGTTTTGTGCTTGATGGATTCTTCTGGAGCCTGGTAAGCTCCCTCCAAGAGAGCAAGATCAAGATCAGCAGTTGTGTTTTCATGAGAGGTAGAATATGTTAAGAAAGAGTAGCATATTGATGAGTTTGGAAATTTCTGAATTTGTGCTTGATGGATTCTTCTGGAGCCTGGTAAGCTCCCTTCAAGGTAGCAAGATCAAGATCAGCAGTTGTGTTTTCATGAGAGGTAGAATATGTTAAGAAAAAGTAGCATATTGATGAGTTTGGAAATTTCTGGTTTTGTGCTTGATGGATTCTTCTGGAGCCTGGTAAGCTCCCTCCAAGAGAGCAAGATCAAGATCAGCAGTTGTGTTTTCATGAGAGGTAGAATATGTTAAGAAAGAGTAGCATATTGATGAGTTTGGAAATTTCTGGTTTTGTGCTTGATGGATTCTTCTGGAGCCTGGTAAGCTCCCTCCAAGAGAGCAAGATCAAGATCAGCAGTTGTGTTTTCATGAGAGGTAGACGGTAGCATATTGATGAGTTTGGAAATTTCTGATTTTGTGCTTGATGGATTCTTCTGGAGCCTGGTAAGCTCCCTTCAAGGTAGCAAGATCAAGATCAGCAGTTGTGTTTTCATGAGAGGTAGAATATGTTAAGAAAGAGTAGCATATTGATGAGTTTGGAAATTTCTGGTTTTGTGCTTGATGGATTATTCTGGAGCCTGGTAAGCTCCCTCCAAGAGAGCAAGATCAAGATCAGCAGTTGTGTTTTCATGAGAGGCAGAATATGTTAAGAAAGAGTAGCATATTGATGAGTTTGGAAATTTCTGGTTTTGTGCTTGATGGATTCTTCTGGAGCCTGGTAAGCTCCCTCCAAGAGAGCAAGATCAAGATCAGCAGTTGTGTTTTCATGAGAGGTAGAATATGTTAAGAAAGAGTAGCATATTGATGAGTTTGGAAATTTCTGATTTTGTGCTTGATGGATTCTTCTGGAGCCTGGTAAGCTCCCTCCAAGAGAGCAAGATCAAGATCAGCAGTTGTGTTTTCATGAGAGGTAGAATATGTTAAGAAAGATTAGCATATTGATGAGTTTGGAAATTTCTGGTTTTGTGCTTGATGGATTCTTCTGGAGCCTGGTAAGCTCCCTCCAAGAGAGCAAGATCAAGATCAGCAGTTGTGTTTTCATGAGAGGTAGAAAATTTTAAAAGAAAGTAGCATAGTGAAGAGTTTGGAAATTTCTGATTTTGTGCTTGATGGATTCTTCTGGAGCCTGGTAAGCTCCCTCCAAGAGAACAAGATCAAGATCAGCAGTTACGCTTTCATGAAGGGTAGAATATGTTAAGAGAAAGTAGCATAGTGGTGAGTTTGGAAATTTCTGATTTTGTGTTTGATGGATTCTTCTGGAGCCTAGTAAGCTCCCACCAAGAGAGCAAGATCAAGATCAGCAGTTACGCTTTCATGAAGGGTAGAATATGTTAAGAGAAAGTAGCATAGTGGTGAGTTTGGAAATTTCTGATTTTGTGCTTGATGGATTCTTCTGGAGCCTGGTAAGCTCCCTTCAAGGTAGCAAGATCAAGATCAGCAGTTGTGTTTTCATGAGAGGTAGAATATGTTAAGAAAGAGTAGCATAGTGATGAGTTTGGAAATTTCTGGTTTTGTGCTTGATGGATTCTTCTGGAGCCTGGTAAGCTCCCTCCAAGAGAGCAAGATCAAGATCAGCAGTTGTGTTTTCATGAGAGGTAGAATATGTTAAGAAAGAGTAGCATATTGATGAGTTTGGAAATTTCTGGTTTTGTGCTTGATGGATTCTTCTGGAGCCTGGTAAGCTCCCTCCAAGAGAGCAAGATTAAGATCAGCAGTTGTGTTTTCATGAGAGGTAGAATATGTTAAGAAAGAGTAGCATATTGATGAGTTTGGAAATTTCTGAATTTGTGCTTGATGGATTCTTCTGGAGCCTGGTAAGCTCCCTTCAAGGTAGCAAGATCAAGATCAGCAGTTGTGTTTTCATGAGAGGTAGAATATGTTAAGAAAGAGTAGCATATTGATGAGTTTGGAAATTTCTGGTTTTGTGCTTGATGGATTCTTCTGGAGCCTGGTAAGCTCCCTCCAAGAGAGCAAGATCAAGATCAGCAGTTGTGTTTTCATGAGAGGTAGAATATGTTAAGAAAGAGTAGCATATTGATGAGTTTGGAAATTTCTGGTTTTGTGCTTGATGGATTCTTCTGGAGCCTGGTAAGCTCCCTCCAAGAGAGCAAGATCAAGATCAGCAGTTGTGTTTTCATGAGAGGTAGAAAATTTTAAAAGAAAGTAGCATAGTGAAGAGTTTGGAAATTTCTGATTTTGTGCTTGATGGATTCTTCTGGAGCCTGGTAAGCTCCCTCCAAGAGAACAAGATCAAGATCAGCAGTTACGCTTTCATGAAGGGTAGAATATGTTAAGAGAAAGTAGCATAGTGGTGAGTTTGGAAATTTCTGATTTTGTGCTTGATGGATTCTTCTGGAGCCTGGTAAGCTCCCTTCAAGGTAGCAAGATCAAGATCAGCAGTTGTGTTTTCATGAGAGGTAGAATATGTTAAGAAAGAGTAGCATAGTGATGAGTTTGGAAATTTCTGGTTTTGTGCTTGATGGATTCTTCTGGAGCCTGGTAAGCTCCCTCCAAGAGAGCAAGATCAAGATCAGCAGTTGTGTTTTCATGAGAGGTAGAATATGTTAAGAAAGATTAGCATATTGATGAGTTTGGAAATTTCTGGTTTTGTGCTTGATGGATTCTTCTGGAGCCTGGTAAGCTCCCTCCAAGAGAGCAAGATCAAGATCAGCAGTTGTGTTTTCATGAGAGGTAGAAAATTTTAAAAGAAAGTAGCATAGTGAAGAGTTTGGAAATTTCTGATTTTGTGCTTGATGGATTCTTCTGGAGCCTGGTAAGCTCCCTCCAAGAGAGCAAGATCAAGATCAGCAGTTGTGTTTTCTTGAGAGGTAGAAAATTTTAAAAGAAAGTAGCATAGTGAAGAGTTTGGAAATTTCTGATTTTGTGCTTGATGGATTCTTCTGGAGGCTGGTAAGCTCCCTCCAAGAGAGCAAGATCAAGATCAGCAGTTGTGTTTTCATGAGAGGTAGAAAATTTTAAAAGAAAGTAGCATAGTGAAGAGTTTGGAAATTTCTGATTTTGTGTTTGATGGATTCTTCTGGAGCCTAGTAAGCTCCCACCAAGAGAGCAAGATCAAGATCAGCAGTTACGCTTTCATGAAGGGTAGAATATGTTAAGAGAAAGTAGCATAGTGGTGAGTTTGGAAATTTCTGATTTTGTGCTTGATGGATTCTTCTGGAGCCTGGTAAGCTCCCTTCAAGGTAGCAAGATCAAGATCAGCAGTTGTGTTTTCATGAGAGGTAGAATATGTTAAGAAAGAGTAGCATAGTGATGAGTTTGGAAATTTCTGGTTTTGTGCTTGATGGATTCTTCTGGAGCCTGGTAAGCTCCCTCCAAGAGAGCAAGATCAAGATCAGCAGTTGTGTTTTCATGAGAGGTAGAATATGTTAAGAAAGATTAGCATATTGATGAGTTTGGAAATTTCTGGTTTTGTGCTTGATGGATTCTTCTGGAGCCTGGTAAGCTCCCTCCAAGAGAGCAAGATCAAGATCAGCAGTTGTGTTTTCATGAGAGGTAGAAAATTTTAAAAGAAAGTAGCATAGTGAAGAGTTTGGAAATTTCTGATTTTGTGCTTGATGGATTCTTCTGGAGCCTGGTAAGCTCCCTCCAAGAGAGCAAGATCAAGATCAGCAGTTGTGTTTTCTTGAGAGGTAGAAAATTTTAAAAGAAAGTAGCATAGTGAAGAGTTTGGAAATTTCTGATTTTGTGCTTGATGGATTCTTCTGGAGGCTGGTAAGCTCCCTCCAAGAGAGCAAGATCAAGATCAGCAGTTGTGTTTTCATGAGAGGTAGAAAATTTTAAAAGAAAGTAGCATAGTGAAGAGTTTGGAAATTTCTGATTTTGTGCTTGATGGATTCTTCTGGAGGCTGGTAAGCTCCCTCCAAGAGAGCAAGATCAAGATCAGCAGTTGTGTTTTTATGAGAGGTAGAATATGTTAAGAAAGAGTAGCATATTGATGAGTTTGGAAATTTCTGATTTTGTGCTTGATAGATTCTTCTGGAGCCTGGTAAGCTCCCTCCAAGAGAGCAAGATCAAGATCAGCAGTTGTGTTTTCATGAGAGGTAGAAAATTTTAAAAGAAAGTAGCATAGTGAAGAGTTTGGAAATTTCTGATTTTGTGCTTGATGGATTCTTCTGGAGCCTTGTAAGCTCCCTCCAAGAGAGCAAGATCAAGATCAGCAGTTGTGTTTTCATGAGAGGTAGAAAATTTTAAAAGAAAGTAGCATAGTGAAGAGTTTGGAAATTTCTGATTTTGTGCTTGATAGATTCTTCTGGAGCCTGGTAAGCTCCCTCCAAGAGAGCAAGATCAAGATCAGCAGTTGTGTTTTCATGAGAGGTAGAAAATTTTAAAAGAAAGTAGCATAGTGGAGAGTTTGGAAATTTCTGATTTTGTGCTTGATGGATTCTTCTGGAGCCTGGGAGCTCCCTCCAAGAGAGCAAGATCAAGATCAGCAGTTGTGTTTTCATGAGAGGTAGAAAATTTTAAAAGAAAGTAGCATAGTGAAGAGTTTGGAAATTTCTGATTTTGTGCTTGATGGATTCTTCTGGAGCCTGGTAAGCTCCCTCCAAGAGAGCAAGATCAAGATCAGCAGTTGTGTTTTCATGAGAGGTAGAAAATTTTAAAAGAAAGTAGCATAGTGGTGAGTTTGGAAATTTCTGGTTTTGTGCTTGATGGATTCTTCTGGAGCCTGGTAAGCTCCCTCCAAGAGAGCAAGATCAAAATCAGCAGTTGTGTTTTCATGAGAGGTAGAAAATTTTAAAAGAAAGTAGCATAGTGAAGAGTTTTGAAATTACTGATTTTGTGCTTGGTGGATTCTTCTGGAGCCTGGTAAGCTCCCTCCAAGAGAGCAAGATCAAGATCAGCAGTTGTGTTTTCATGAGAGGTAGAATATGTTAAGAAAGAGTGATTGTACGACATTTCCCCGAAAACCAGTTCCCCGAATGAAGTTTCCCCGAAAGTTATTTCCCCGAAAAACGATTCCCCGAACGAACCGTTTCCCCGAATTTACCGTTTCCCCGAAATATTTATAATACTACTTTTAGTACTGGTTTCTAATAATTTTCTTGATTAATTCCATTGTCTGAACTAGTCATTGAAACGAAGTAGCGGAAAGTTAGCCTGAGTACAAAGTGTGACGATGTGTAGTCTTTAGAAAGATATCAAGATCATGGAAACATTCACATCTAATTGATATTGTGCATTCCCTCTTACCATGAATTCTTCGAGTTATAATGTTCTTCATGATGCTTCAATGAGGTTTGCTTTTTTTGAATATTGGTCGTTCTTTTCTGTTGTACTGATTGAAAATGACATGGCACTCGACTAAGACCACGCTCATCATAATTTTCCCTTCTTTTATTCATAGGCTGTTCTTTCTATTTATTTTTGAATTTTCAATCGATGAAAACGCCTTTTAAACGCATAATACTTTTAAAACGAGTCATCGTGATTATGGTAGTAATCGGCTAAAGTTCATTGTCATTGTAAAACACATGATCCAGATGACTTCAACTTTAAGTCTTAAAGTATTCTTGCTAGCGAAGGAAGTCTATGAGCACAATTTTAATGTGTATTAACAGGCTTTAAAACAAAAGTCAATGTAATTCAATTTGTTTGACAAACAGATTTGAAGCTAAGCACTCTTCAGTTTTTTTGTAAATCAATGGATTAACCATGACTGAAGTAGAATTTAGAATTGACATTTCTACAGAACATACTAGTAGTTAGACCGCCGGCAATATTTTGAAAGAACTGTATATGATGAAAGAAGGGAGAATCTTTGATGTAGATTTCTACTATAACGCCTATAGATACCTACTAGAACAGTCGGTCACAAAAAAATAAATATAGCAGCAGTCAAATAACTGATGATTGATTGAGCAGTTCTACTTGAAAGAACAGCCTATGTTTGAAAGAAGGAAAATTTTATTAAATGAAAGGTTATTAATTTAGCCAAAAAGACGCTGCTGGATCTTTAGGCAGAAGTATGTCAGGCCGAAGTACGTTAGGCTGCAATCATTAGGCCGAAAGTATCATTATGCCAGACGAGCATCATTACAACTGAGTTGAAAGCCAAGAAAATACTCAGTTTGATCATATATAACCCTATACTCAAAAGAACAGCCGACTTCTCAAAGAAGGGTAATCTGTCATAGGACAGTCAGTGGTTTGATAAATTACTACCGGCAATAAGCTATGCAATATTACAACTAAAAACCACTACGTGTTATAAAAAGAGGCGAAATTTTCAGATGGAATGTTGGCAGGGTGATCACATACCAAGTAACATTGTTTAGTCAAATACACTAGAAGAGGTTCTTAGAACCAAAATAAAGCCAAAATAATAGATAGAAAGATTTATGGCGGTTTTCAAAACCTCTACAAGACTAATTGTCTATCAACATGTTACTTGGGTTGATCATCAGTACTTCAGTAACAATATAACATCAATATCAAGAAATCATCTATGTGAGAAAAGGGAAAAGAATAAAGAAATATTGTAAAATCATGGAAGTATATCCCAGTATCCATAGAATTCCCTAGATTCGAGGAATGTAAAACACTCAAGGGACTCAAACATCTTCTAGGCCTTCGAAAACAAATTTCAACAATGTTTATGAAGAAAATTAAGAAGACGGCCTACTGACCCATTCTACCCTATGAACTTTAGCTTTGCAACCCATTCGGCTTAACGTACTTCGGTCTGACGTACTTTGGCTAAGCGTACTTCGTCCTAAAGACCGGATGCCCCTAGTTGTGCATTGGGTCAATGTTAAATGGCATATGTAATAATCTTTTCGGGGAAACGGTACATTCGGGGAAACATTTTTCGGGGAAATGGTACATTCGGGGAAAAAACTTTCGGGGAAACTTCATTCGGGGAACTGGTTTTCGGGGAAATGTCGTACAATCGAAAGAGTAGCATATTGATGAGTTTGGAAATTTCTGGTTTTGTGCTTGATGGATTCTTCTGGAGCCTGGTAAGCTCCCTCCAAGAGAGCAAGATCAAGATCAGCAGTTGTGTTTTCATGAGAGGTAGACTATGTTAAGAAAGAGTAGCATATTAATGAGTTTGGAAATTTCTGGTTTTGTGCTTGATGGATTCTTCTGGAGCCTGGTAAGCTCCCTCCAAGAGAGCAAGATCAAGATCAGCAGTTGTGTTTTCATGAGAGGTAGACTATGTTAAGAAAGAGTAGCATATTAATGAGTTTGGAAATTTCTGGTTTTGTGCTTGATGGATTCTTCTGGAGCCTGGTAAGCTCCCTCCAAGAGAGCATGATCAAGATCAGCAGTTGTGTTTTCATGAGAGGTAGAAAATTTTAAAAGAAAGTAGCGTAGTGGTGAGTTTCGAAATTTCTGATTTTGTGCTTGATGGATTCTTCTGGAGCCTGGTAAGCTCCCTCCCAGAGAGCAAGATCAAGATCAGCAGTTGTGGTTTCATGAGAGGTAGAAAATATTAAAAGAAAGTAGCAAAGTGAAGAGTTCGGAAATTTCTGATTTTGTGCTTGATGGATTCTTCTGGAGACTGGTAAGTTCCCTCCAAGAGAGCAAGATCAAGATCAGCAGTTACGTTTTCATGAAGGGTAGAATATGTTTAGAGAGAGTAGCATAGTGAAGAGTTTTGAAATTACTGATTTTGTGCTTGGTGGGTTCTTCTGGAGCCTGGTAAGCTCCCTCCAAGAGAGCAAGATCAAGATCAGCAGTTGTGGTTTCATGAGAGGTAGAATATGTTAAGAAAGAGTAGCATATTGATGAGTTTGGAAATTTCTGATTTTGTGCTTGATGGATTCTTCTGGAGCCTGGTAAGCTCCCTCCAAGAGAGCAAGATCAAGATCAGCAGTTGTGTTTTCATGAGAGGTAGAATATGTTAAGAAAGAGTAGCATATTGATGAGTTTGGAAATTTCTGATTTTGTGCTTGATGGATTCTTCTGGAGCCTGGTAATCTCCCTCCAAGAGAGCAAGATCAAGATCAGCAGTTGTGTTTTCATGAGAGGTAGAAAATTTTAAAAGAAAATAGCATAGTGGTGAGTTTGGAAATTTCTGGTTTTGTGCTTGATGGATTCTTCTGGAGCCTGGTAAGCTCCCTCCAAGAGAGCAAGATCAAAATCAGCAGTTGTGTTTTCATGAGAGGTAGAAAATTTTAAAAGAAAGTAGCATAGTGAAGAGTTTGGAAATTTCTGATTTTGTGCTTGATGGATTCTTCTGGAGCCTGGTAAGCTCCCCCCAAGAGAGTAAGATCAGGATCAACAGTTGTGTTTTCATGAGAGGTAGACAATTTTAAAACAAAGTAGCATAGTGAAGAGTTTGGAAATTTCTGGTTCTGTGCTTGATGGATTCTTCTGGAGCCTGGTAAGTTCCCTCCAAGAGAGCAAGATCAAGATCAGCAGTTTCGTTTTCATGAGAGGTAGAATATGTTAAGAAAGAGTAGCATAGTGAAGAGTTTTGAAATTACTGATTTTGTGCTTGGTGGATTCTTCTGGAGCCTGGTAAGCTCCCTCCAAGAGAGCAAGATCAAGATCAGCAGTTGTGGTTTCATGAGAGGTAGAAAATATTAAAAGAAAGTAGCATAGTGAAGAGTTTGGAAATTTCTGGTTCTGTGCTTGATGGATTCTTCTGGAGCCTGGTAAGTTCCCTCCAAGAGAGCAAGATCAAAATCAGCAGTTGTGGTTTCATGAGAGGTAGAAAATATTAAAAGAAAGTAGCATAGTGAAGAGTTTGGAAATTTCTGGTTCTGTGCTTGATGGATTCTTCTGGAGCCTGGTAAGTTCCCTCCAAGAGAGCAAGATCAAGATCAGCAGTTGTGGTTTCATGAGAGGTAGAAAATATTAAAAAAAAGGAAGCAAAGTGAAGAGTTCGGAAATTTCTGATTTTGTGCTTGATGGATTCTTCTGGAGCCTGGTAAGCTCCCTCCAAGAGAGCAAGATCAAGATCAGCAGTTGTGGTTTCATGAGAGGTAGAAAATATTAAAAGAAAGTAGCATAGTGAAGAGTTTGGAAATTTCTGGTTCTGTGCTTGATGGATTCTTCTGGAGCCTGGTAAGTTCCCTCCAAGAGAGCAAGATCAAGATCAGCAGTTGTGGTTTCATGAGAGGTAGAAAATATTAAAAAAAAGGAAGCAAAGTGAAGAGTTCGGAAATTTCTGATTTTGTGCTTGATGGATTCTTCTGGAGCCTGGTAAGCTCCCTCCAAGAGAGCAAGATCAAGATCAGCAGTTGTGGTTTCATGGAAGGTAGACAATTTTAAAAGAAAGTAGCATAGTGAAGAGTTTGGAAATTTCTGGTTCTGTGCTTGATGGATTCTTCTGGAGCCTGGTAAGCTCCCTCCAAGAGAGCAAGATCAAGATCAGCAGTTGTGGTTTCATGGAAGGTAGACAATTTTAAAAGAAAGTAGCATAGTGAAGAGTTTGGAAATTTCTGATTTTGTGCTTGATGGATTCTTCTGGAGCCTGGTAAGCTCCCTCCAAGAGAGCAAGATCAAGATCAGCAGTTGTGGTGTCATGAGAGGTAGAAAATTTTAAAAGAAAGTAGCATAGTGAAGAGTTTGGAAATGTCTGGTTCTGTGCTTGATGGATTCTTCTGGAGCCTGGTAAGTTCCCTCCAAGAGAGCAAGATCAAGATCAGCAGTAACGTTTTCATGAGAGGTAGATATTATTAAAAGAGAGTAGCATAGTGATGAGTTTGTAAATTTCTGATTTTGTGCTTGATGGATTCTATTGGAGCCTGGTAAGCTACCTCCAAGAGAATAAGATCAAGATCAGCAGTTGTGTTTTCATGAGAGGTAGAATATGTTATGAATGAGTAGCATAGTGATGAGTTGGAAATTTCTGATTTTGTGCTTGATGGATTCTTCTGGAGCCTGGTAAGCTCCCTTCAAGGGTGCAAGATCAGCAGTTATGTTTTCATGAAGGGTAGAGTATGTTAAGAGAGAGTAGCATAGTGAAGAGTTTGGGAATTTCTGATTTTGTGTTTGATGGATTCTTCTGGAGCCTGGTAAGCTCCCTCCAAAAGAGCAAGATCAAGATCAGCAGTTGTGTTTTCATGAGAGTTAGAAAATATTAAAAGAAAGTAGCATAGTGAAGAGTTTGGAAATTCCTGCTAAGTCTCTGAGGAGGCGTTGGATCCGGTTGGTTCTAATAAGAGAAAATCCACACCCTCGAGCGGGTTGGTGCGTCTATGAGGAGACGTTGGATCCGGTTGGATCTAATAAGAGAAAATCCACACCCTCGAGCGGGTTGGTGCGTCTCTGAGGAGGCGTTGGATCCGGTTGGATCTAATAAGAGAAAATCCACACCCTCGAGCGGGTTGGTGCGTCTCTGAGGAGGCGTTGGATCCGGTTGGATCTAATAAGAGAAAATCCACACCCTCGAGCGGGTTGGTGCGTCTCTGAGGAGGCGTTGGATCCGGTTGGATCTAATGAGAGAAAATCCACACCCTCGAGCGGGTTGGTGCGTCTCTGAGGAGGCGTTGGATCCGGTTGGATCTAATAAGAGAAAATCCACACCCTCGAGCGGGTTGGTGCGTCTCTGAAGAGGCGTTGTATCCGGTTGGATCTAATAAGAGAAAATCCACACCCTCGAGCGGGTTGGTGCGTCTCTGAGGAGGCGTTGGATCCGGTTGGATCTAATAAGAGAAAATCCACACCCTCGTGCGGGTTGGTGCGTCTCTGAGGAGGCGTTGGATCCGGTTGGATCTAATGAGAGAAAATCCACACCCTCGAGCGGGTTGGTGCGTCTCTGAAGAGGCGTTGGATCCGGTTGGATCTAATAAGAGAAAATCCACACCCTCGAGCGGGTTGGTGCGTCTCTGAGGAGGCGTTGGATCCGGTTGGATCTAATGAGAAAGTTATTACATTTAATCTATACTTAATATTTTTTTAAATTTATTTCCAGGTTTTCTTTATTTTTTATTTGCAGGTGTCAAAGCTTTTTTTTTTGTTTATAATAACGATTCCATTTTTTTCAAGTTTTGAAAAACTTTTGTTAGAGTAGGGGAGGAGGAGGATGTAGGAAGTAATATAAATAAATTAAATTGTTCTTTTGATTGAAATTACCCTGTTAAAAAAAGTAATGCAATAAATAAAATGTATCCGTGTTTCAACATTATACCAAATAACGTGAGAACGGAGTCGGACACATGACTGCAACCCTGGCTTTCATCGAAGCCGAAGACAGCACGAGCTTTGTGCGTGGTGCTCATACGTGATGGTGTGCGTGATGGTCGAGCTGATGAACGAACGAGATGAAGGAGACAGGGAGATGATTGATTGAGTTTTGTGAGTGATGTTGTGGACGGTAGTTGTGTCAGTTGTGCTGAATAAAAAAAAAATCATAATGGAAAATGAAAAAAATTGTTCCTAATTCAATTGAAGAATTCCTACAGCATGTATTTGAAAATTTCACCAGGAATTCATCCAAAGATTCTTTCAGAAATTTTCCTCGGGACATCTACAGAAATTCCTCAATTCCTGAAAAGATTCATCTTGAAATTGGTCTACAGGTTTCCTCAGAAACACCTGCCGATATTCCTGTTGGGTTGGAGGAAATACCTGCAAGAATTGCTGCATAAGTTCATGCTTGTATTCCTTCATGTCTTTCTGCAAGCATTTCTGCAGGATTTTCTCCGCAATTGTTGTCGGAATTTTCTCCGGCAATTCTTCTTTGGGATATCTCTACACATTCCCCAAGAAATCTCTCATGAAATTCTCCTTGATGTTTCTTCAGGAATTTCTCCTTTTCTGCAAAAGATGCAGAGATGTTTTTTTCACGAAGAATACAGGATTTTCTCATAAAATGCTTTAGGGTTTTCGTATATAAATTCAGATTTTTTTCCAGAAACTTTAAAAAATTTATTGAATTTCCTCAGGGGTTTCTTCAGGTAAAGCAAACAGCAAACTATTGCTCCATTTATTAAGGGATTTCTTGGGCATATATTTGGAAAATCCTCTAGAGAAGTTTCAAGATATTTTTGTGAAAGTTCTTCCAAGGGTTTCTCCAACAGGTCCTTCCGGTATTCTTTAGATTTTTTAAAGATTGGATTTATTCAGACTTTTCTTTAGAAGTTCCTTTACACACTTAGTTTTATTTTCCCAGCTTGGATGTGCAAATCTCGGTTTCTGCATTTCAACCAAGACTCAGCTAGCAAGACGGTAGATTGCTTGGCAACAGGGCGTGTTAGGGTAATTGATCTGATCATGGAGAAGTTAAGCACAGGGTTCATGCTTAAACCACAATAAAATCGCCCCAAGCAAACTTTTTACATGGATTGAATTGAAAATAGTAAAATCTATCCTTTATCTACGGAAAAATAACGAAATATTGCCACTTTAAGGTTGTTATGAGCATTTTAATCGTTTTTATCTGAAAGAACATTGTGTTCCTAATGTTGCGGTATCCAATTGAAATCATATGGGATACCGCAACATTAGGAACACTACCGCAACAATAGGAACACAGCAGCAAACATATTAAGAAAAATATTTTTTTAATAGGTTTTTGGGCAAATCTTAAGAAAACAAATAGTGCAATCTCATAATTTAAGCACAATACATCAATTAAAAATACCTTTTGGTAACATTTCAGTCGAAAAAGTGCTAAATTGCCATTACGGCAACATTAGGTACTACCACAACGATGGGAACAATTACCCTATACTGATTCTCGGCATTTATAAGCTGAGATCTCATCAAAACATTTAACTGACTACTTGGCTGTGCATCAGAAATTTATTAAGGGATTGCTGCAAAGTATCTATCTCTGCGATTTCAGCAGACATGATATGAAAGATTCCTTCAGATTATTCTCTACGGATATTTTCAGAAATTTCTCTAGCATTTTCCCTTGGAATGACTTGGAGAGTTCCTTCGGAGTCTCCCATATTTTTTTTTTCTGAATATTAAAGGGGAGATTTCAAGGTGTGCCTTCAGGTATTCTTCAAGATATTATACTCGGAATCTTCAGAAGTTGTTTTCAGAATTTTGGTCCAGGAAGTCCTGCAGGAAATTTTAATTTAATTCAATTTCCCAATTATATCTCCACGTGTGTTATAAGAGGAATCCTCCAGGGATTTCTTTAAAAAATCCTTCAGGGATATTTTCAACAATTATTATTATATCTGAAATAACATCTGCAAAATCCCTGGAGGAATGTATGAACATATACTACAGGGATCTCTAAACACATTCCAGGAGATATTTCTGAGGGAACTGCATAAGCAATTTCTGTTAAAAAAAACTTATAGGAATTTTGCTTGGAATTACTAAACAAACTTCTTAATGAATTATTTGAAAACCCTGGAAACAACTTTAGAAGAATTTCCTGTAGAATTTTGTAAAGAAATTTATTGAAGAATTTCTTTTCCTCTGGAGATGGAAGAATTTCTGATGAAATCTTCAGCAGATTCGCAATAGAAATCTAAGGAAGTACTTTTGAATGGATCTCTAGAGGAATATCTGAAGAAATTCCAGAGGCAGAAAAAAAAAACTTAGGAGGAATTTCTTGAGATCTACCTAAAGAAATACTTTGCTGAAACTTTTCAGGAAACCCCTGGTAGATTTCCGAAAAAATGGTGTTGACGAGTTTTTAGGAAAAATTCTGAAGAAATTCTTTATTGAGATTCTTGGAGGGATTACTGAAAGTATCGCCGGAGAAATCTGTGGATGAATTACTGGATAAAAAAAACCTACAGATACTTGCATAGATAAGCGTCTGTAAAGGACGTCGTAAAAAAAAGTTCTCGAGGTACATCTAAAAGAATTGCCGTACTAAGAAATATGTTTGAATACAATTCATAAAGATCCCGTGGAGAATTTATTGGAGTTATCCTTAGAGGAACCCTTGAAGAAATATCTTTATGAACTCCAGCAGGAATCTTTGTATTAATTCCTGTCTAAATCACTGAAAGTGTTAATGCAATAATCTCAGGAGGTATTTCCGCAAGATTATTTAGATGAATCTCAAAAAAATCCTGAACACATTCATGCGGGAATTTTTGATGGAATCCCAATTCCTGATTTCTGATAAAATCTCCAGGAAATTTTCTGAAGGAACCATTAAAAGAATTCATGATAAAAATCTTTGAAAGAATTTCTTAAGAAATCTCTGTCAAAAAAATCTGAAGGAATCCCTGGAGAAATTTCCGAAGAATCCCTAGAAAACATTCTAAGGAAATCCCTGGTGTAGTTTCAGAAGAAGCCCATAAAATCTGCCTAGTATAAATTTCTACAGAAAATCATTGGAAAATAGCTGAGAAATTTATTAAAGAACCCCTGGGACAATTTCTTTTAAAAAACACAGGAGGGATTTCTGTCAGAAACCGTGGTAAATTTGAAGATGAGTAATTTTTGAAGGAATTCATGGATCAATGGATAGAGAACTCCATAGAAGATTTTCATAGACTTGGAGAAATTTCAAAGAGCCGCGAACATGCTACAAAATTGTATAAAAGCACTTTATTAGTGAACTTATTTCCTAACAACTTGAGTAGAAATTGTATATGCGTATTGCATCTGAAATATTGAATTAAAAAAAATCTTCAAGAAAATTAGACCTTATCGTCTATGTGAAATGTCCAAATGTCCTCAATCTAAGAAAAATGTGAAATGAAATCCTGTGAAACGATTTAGTTCTAAGTTAAAATTCATGAATCCAAACATTTTTTTTTTGCAAAAGTGCACCGCGAGACAGAAGGTCTGAAAACCCCTGTTCTAGAAACAAGCCCGTGCACAAGGGAGGGGTTTTGGGGGTTAAGCCCCTGCCATTGCTGATGTTCCATACACTAGGCGCCTTTCCACCCTTTATCGAAATTTGGAAAAGAAAAACTCTCCGTGTTGTCGCCTTTTCCGTGCACGGGTATTTCTAGAGATTACCCCAGAAATTAATGTGGGAACTTTTTTATAAAACCTTCTCTTTATAAAAAGTGTTCCATTCTTGAGAAAATCCTCCAAGAATTCCCTCCGGAATTTAATTTTTGATAGAGGATTCTTCCATTTTTTTTTTTTTAATTCTTCTTGAATAGTAGGCACCTCTGTTTGACCCTTACAAATATCTGATCGAGTCAAACCAGATGTTTGAACATTGATTTGTAGTTGGTGAAATTTTTGACCTATTGCATTTTAATTTCCCAATATTACTACAATTGTTCGCACATTCTCGTAAGCGCTAAATAGAGATTTTCAACCAAAAGAAACCAAAAAAAGCATCATAACCACAATTTAGTTCCGCATTTCCCATATCCTTGCCTCCCTCAACATCGCTCAACTGTATATTACAGGCTTTTACTGACCCATTCAGCCGGATGAGAAAGCCAACCCAAAACCTCGATGTCACCCGTCCATCCAAAGTGGCAGTAAAATTTTACTGCAGTTTTACTTGTATAGGGCTTTGAGTGGAATTTGTTGTGCCTGCAGCAAGCATCCAAGCATCCAGTACTGAACCGGCACTGACTGGGTGGGAGGGTTTAACTAGACGGGTGGTGGTCAAGGATGAGCCCCGCAGCCAAAGGACACAGCCTCTCATTGCGTGTGGTGACTTATCCTTCAATTTATGGGCCTCAATTGCGTAAATGCGTGCGGAGCGTCATCATCGTTTGGGCTCGGAGTTGGTTTCTCGTCCGAGAAAAAGCAAAAAATGGTTTACTGTTGGAAGCTTCAGGGGGATTGGATTGTTGATTTTGGGATGACCTTAAAAATGGTTGAAGAGGCATTTTCGTGATTTACGATTTCGGATGCACACGGAGGGGAAGCGTATTTGAAGAGGTGCTGATGAATGCCAAATTGGGATTTAAACTGTGCTGTGGGGATGCCATGGGGGAAATTCGTTTAAATTTATTATTCACATAAATTGAGATTCGTTCGTTTATTTCATGCCGTTTCACATAAATTATACTATAGTGACCACTGGACAGATCTTATAGTCCATCCTTGTAGCAGATAGAGCTTCACGTCTACATTACTCGTTAGCCCAATACAAAACAATGTGGTCGGGGTTCTGCTAAACCGAACCAAAGACCATTTTTTGAAAAATTGAGTTTTCTTAACCATTAAGTGAAGAAAATGATGATCTTCCTTCCATGTAAAAATCCAGTAATTCTGACAGCTCTTCATGGAGTAAATTCAAAATTTCTGTTTGGCGGAACATACAAAACATCATTTTGCATCCAACCAGAGTGAACTGTGAACCATTCGATAGAATCAGCGAAATATTTTAGTTTTGGTCCAGGTGATGAACATTTCAAATTCTCTTCATCGCCGTCAGATTTCTAACTTCCAATTGACTCATAGAAACAATCTGTGAAAGAAATGAACACGTTATTAGAAATATGGGTGTGGGAGGAACCAATTATGTTTCGATGGCGCTGATTGCCATTTTTCCAAATCACATTCAGCCAGACCGAACCAAGTCCACAGCATTTTAGAATCAATTTATTCTCAACAATACAAAAACCAACTGGTTTTTAATACCAGCGTTATGTCGATACACCTCATACTGAAAATTTAACACAGGAGCCGTCATTGAATAACAAGCCTAATTAGATTAATGAAGCTTGAAAAAAATCAAACACTTGGTTCGCTTTGGCTGATCGAAAAATTGCGTTTTCACGAAAACCATGCTAGAGAAGAATGTTTAGAACTTGATTCAGACTTGGCCGGGGTTCTGCTAAACCGAACTAAGCGCCAAAAAGATAATTCTGAGATAATTAAGGTTAAAGTTGAACCACTCACAAATAAACAACAGCGGAGATTATTTGAAACTTTTCCGCACACATGTAACTTACAAGCCTTCATTAACCATCAGAAATCAAGAATACATGTAAATTATTTGGAATCATTGGTATAATTACATTTTATTTCTTGGTACTTTGCACTCAGTTCACTCTGGCTGATCAAAAACATTAGAAAATGGTTTATAGTTCAGTTTAGCTGAATGTGTTTTTTTGTTTTAGGTAAAACCAGTTGGACAGTGAAAAAAATCTCAATTTTTCATCGTCTATCAAGTTGAAATCGATATCACTCACAATCCTTTACATGAATCAAAAAGGACGCGTATAGTATGGTAGCACGAAGGTCTCAAAATAGTTTGAAATATGAACGGCGGAAGCCCTCCCAGCTCAGCTTTTCCCACCCATGCTTTTTCTTCATAAGCGGTGCATGTGGAGGCACAGAGCAAGAGTGATTATGTCAAACGATGTCCTTGCATACTCTGAGGTCCTGAGATGTGAATGTGGAGCATTTTGTGTACTTCAAATTTATGATGATCGAAGAAAACCATGAAAATGTTCTGCCAAAGTGCACTAAGTACAAACAAGTTTTCAAAAATATAAAAGAGATTCGAACTTGGATCATCTGAGTGATAACCAAGCGCGTTACCTCTAGGTCATTTTGCCTAGCTGAAGGTCAGTCGTTAAGTCTGAATCAAGTTCTAAACATTCTTCTCTAGCATGGTTTTCGTGAAAACGCAATTTTTCGATCAGCCAAAGCGAACCAAGTGTTTGATTTTTTTCAAGCTTCATTAATCTAATTAGGCTTGTTATTCAATGACGGCTCCTGTGTTAAATTTTCAGTATGAGGTGTATCGACATAACGCTGGTATTAAAAACCAGTTGGTTTTTGTATTGTTGAGAATAAATTGATTCTAAAATGCTGTGGACTTGGTTCGGTCTGGCTGAATGTGATTTGGAAAAATGGCAATCAGCGCCATCGAAACATAATTGGTTCCTCCCACACCCATATTTCTAATAACGTGTTCATTTCTTTCACAGATTGTTTCTATGAGTCAATTGGAAGTTAGAAATCTGACGGCGATGAAGAGAATTTGAAATGTTCATCACCTGGACCAAAACTAAAATATTTCGCTGATTCTATCGAATGGTTCACAGTTCACTCTGGTTGGATGCAAAATGATGTTTTGTATGTTCCGCCAAACAGAAATTTTGAATTTACTCCATGAAGAGCTGTCAGAATTACTGGATTTTTACATGGAAGGAAGATCATCATTTTCTTCACTTAATGGTTAAGAAAACTCAATTTTTCAAAAAATGGTCTTTGGTTCGGTTTAGCAGAACCCCGACCACTTAACGACTGACCTTCAGCTAGGCAAAATGACCTAGAGGTAACGCGCTTGGTTATCACTCAGATGATCCAAGTTCGAATCTCTTTTATATTTTTGAAAACTTGTTTGTACTTAGTGCACTTTGGCAGAACATTTTCATGGTTTTCTTCGATCATCATAAATTTGAAGTACACAAAATGCTCCACATTCACATCTCAGGACCTCAGAGTATGCAAGGACATCGTTTGACATAATCACTCTTGCTCTGTGCCTCCACATGCACCGCTTATGAAGAAAAAGCATGGGTGGGAAAAGCTGAGCTGGGAGGGCTTCCGCCGTTCATATTTCAAACTATTTTGAGACCTTCGTGCTACCATACTATACGCGTCCTTTTTGATTCATGTAAAGGATTGTGAGTGATATCGATTTCAACTTGATAGACGATGAAAAATTGAGATTTTTTTCACTGTCCAACTGGTTTTACCTAAAACAAAAAAACACATTCAGCTAAACTGAACTATAAACCATTTTCTAATGTTTTTGATCAGCCAGAGTGAACTGAGTGCAAAGTACCAAGAAATAAAATGTAATTATACCAATGATTCCAAATAATTTACATGTATTCTTGATTTCTGATGGTTAATGAAGGCTTGTAAGTTACATGTGTGCGGAAAAGTTTCAAATAATCTCCGCTGTTGTTTATTTGTGAGTGGTTCAACTTTAACCTTAATTATCTCAGAATTATCTTTTTGGCGCTTAGTTCGGTTTAGCAGAACCCCGGCCATGTTGTCTTAAAGTTTGCCTCGAATTGCCGGTTGAGCCCCAGCTCACATCGCTTTATTCCACAAAAAGGTATATCGCCATGAATCGTGCAACTTTGTCGACAAGCAATAAATTCTGTGAAATTATTAGCACCGAAAACAAAAGGAGACTATCATCTTTCGCCACTTACAGATCTGTTTCCTGTTAACGATTTCAAATGCCTTGGATGCCCGGGAGCGTCTGGCTCGAGATGCTCACTACTCTAGCTAGTACCTATGTGTATGTGTACTAGTCAAGCCTTCAGAGTTGATAATACTTTTCGAGAAGACGGTATACATATAGAAGCACTGGCACTAGCAACTCATCCCGTACGTAAGTATAATGCGAAAAGAGCAGTCAGAAAACGGGGCGTATGTTTCAAGTGATCACATCCAGACCCTCAAAACTTGAACCGTATTGTTTTACTTAACAGCAATTCTTTGGCAGTGGTGCTCAAGCTCTTAGTGGCGGCCCACCGTAGACAAAGTTTTTGAAATGACATAACTCTTTGCCATGGAAATCCTTTCTCAATAAAAGTTCAATGATTTTAGAGGACTAAGGATCACCGGAAAACCGGCGCGGTTTTAGTTTGGCTTTGTGATAGTTTTGAGAACCTCTTCAAACCTTTCTGACTTAAGAATGATACTTGGGTTTAGACGTTCGGGAAACAAGAATGTAATAAATTCAAATGTTCGAAAACAGCATTTAATAAGCTTCTTTGTTTGAACACCACCTGTAATCTCTGAGAGCCTACTGTTCATCCGACAGTAGTGTAGATACGACTAAGACAAACCATGCTGCCACGCATATCATACCCCTCCGTTCAAAAACTGAAACGGCATTGCACAGGCAAATAACAACCATCAGAAGGCAATTTACTGAATGCCCCAGCAGCGCAGAGTGAGGACGGCAACTGGTCCTCTAGTCCTGCCTAGATGCTTCCATAACCGGCGCATTTGAGTATTGAGTGTACGTACGGCCAGGTATGCAATTTCAAAACTTTCCTCCGCACGAAACGCAAGGAAGGGCTTTTGGCAGCAAATGAAGTGGAACAACAAAACGACGACGGGTTAATGCTGGATTTTGCATAAATTCTCAAAACTTAACCCGGCTTCCGTCCCGGTACGGTGGATTGGATAGCCGTTGTCGTCGGCGCTTCGTCGAGAATGTGGGCGGTATGTTTGGGATTGTTGTTACTGGGCTGCTGCTGATTTCCAAAGGTTTACCTTCACCGATAGAAATGGTAAATTAATGGCAGTTTCAGTTCACATAACACTGCTGCGTAACAAATGGATGCCGTAGAATAACTTTCCCCGTTTGTTTTCAAGTGTGTATTATTATGGCTTGAGATAATCATTTGAGCGAGGATTGCTATCTGAGCTACATTTAGATGTACAGTGATAACTTCATCCCATATAATGCAACATTCTTCATGATTTCGGTCCGCAAATATATCTAAGAATTGTTTTAGAAAATTCCCCATGGACCTTACCAATTACTTTCCAAAATTCCTCTATGGAAGACTTTGATAATTCTCAATGAATTCCTGTCACAGAATCTTTGACAAATTCCTTCACTGTTTTTTTTAGGAATTCCTTTAAAAATGTCCTATTTTAGAAATTTTACCAAAGCTTCCTTCATACATTCTTTAAAGTTTACTTGTGAAATTTCTTCAGATATTCATCCAGAAATTTCTCCAAAAACTCTCCAAGAAAATCAACTTTGAACTTCTTAACCCGTTTGTCCCCAGCTGCGAAATAAAAGTTCAAAAAATCGTCAACTGTCCATTTCTGAACAGAATTTGACGAAATTTCAAATACAAACTCGCACAACACTCTAGTTTTGGAAATATATGGGATTGAAATTTTCTTCGACTAAGTAAAGTGGGTCGGTAACTGGATCAAATCGGGTAAAAATAACGCCAAGTACGATTTGCGCCATTAGAACTTTCTTCTTAACGAAGTATTTCTATGGGAGTTTCATATCCCGTTGCCTTATGATAGTTGAAGTTGCAACAGGTTCGTTTCTGAGATTCTTTGATAGGTCTCCTTTGAGTTCTTGGGATTTTGAACATTCCTGAACCATACAAGTTTACATTGACGTTTGTTGTGTGACCACTGAATGGATGACGTGCGACTATGTTCAACACATTTTAACTCACGATTGAACGCAGTGATTATCTCCGCATGCAAAGAACTCTCATTGTTGTCCATCTACGGTTCTCAAAAGTTAAGGCACGACTTCGTTTAGATTATCAAATTTTTCTAGGAATAGTTTCGAAAGACCTTTTTGTTTACACATTATAGAATATGTGTCTATGTAGTGCACAGCGATTCCACGTAGGTAAAACATGTGATTACAGGTCATCTGCAGTTCAATGAACTCAATGCCTGACTTCAACCAGACCATCATGGGTACTCAAGAATCTATTCGAGGAATTTACTTACTCCTGTTCGGTAAAGTATTGGTATCTGGAGCTAACTGTGCAAATAGTTCTAATTGTAGTCCATCTACAGATCTTTGAAGTCAAGGCATGACTTCGCTTAGGTCATCAAATTTTCCTAGGAATAGTTGTGACAGGCCTTCTCATTTACACATGATAAAATATGAGTTTATGTAGTCCACAGAGGTTCCACATACATGAAATATGTGATTACGGTTCATCAACAGTTCCATGAACTCAAGGCCTGACTTCATCCAGGTCATCCTGGGTACTCAAGAATCTATTCAAGGAATTTACTTACTCCTGTTCGGCGTAGTATTGGTTTCTGGAGATAGCCGCTGTTTTCCGCGTGCAAATACCTCTCATTGTAGTCAATCAACGGTTCTCTGAAGTCAAGGCATGACTTCAATCAGATCGTCCAAATTGTTTGCAGTACGTTGACATAACAAAACTTTTACAGATTTTCAAGTATTCATGCAATTAAGAGCGATAAAAATAATTGAAATTCATCCGTGGTGATTATTTCGAGTAATCATATTTTGTAAGCACGGATTCGGACAATCCATCGAGAGATTCAGAGTATAAAAACAATAGTACATGTTCTAAAGATGTATGGGGTCAATAAATGAATCATATCTCGTGTTTATTGCACATTAAAAAAAAAAAACAAACGTCAATGTGAACTTGAATGGTCCATGAATGTTCAATATCCCAACAATTCAAAAGAGACCTATCAATGAATCTCAGAATCGAACCTGAAGCAACGTGTACACTAGCGTGGTTCAAAAAATCGTTTTTGCTCCACACCGCTTATTCGATTCGTAACCAGATTCTAAGCCTTCTCCCAAAAAATGAGCTGATTTGGTTGAAAATTGAGAGTGCACAAGCTCTTCAAAGTTTGTATGGGAATTACTATGGGAAAAGGACGTTTTTCATTCAATTGACCGTAGCATTTCCCCAAGTGCCCTAGGGTGTTAGTTGACCCTTGGTACTCCTAGGCTACATTATCAGCTACAACTTTGCCGAAGACCACATTTGAATCGGACGGCTCATTAATTAGTTATCGATTTTTATCCAGAATGAAAATCTTTGATCATGATGATTGCACTATTCGATGGGCATCACTGCAATTTGCCTTGAAACATAGTAGCCATGATTTATGTGCGCTATCTTTAGCGCCATGTGCAGCAATGCTGCCTGCTGGGAAGCTGAACGATCACTGTTAAAGTTTCTGCAGTTGGATAAAAATCAATAACTAATTAATGAGGCGTCCGATTTGAATGTGGTCTTCGGCAAAGTTGTAGCTGATAGAGGAGCCTAGAAGGAGCAAGGGTCAACTAACTCTCTAGGGCACTTGGGGAAATGCTACGGTTAATTGAATGAAAAACGTCCTTTTCCCATAGTAATTCCCATACAAACTTTGACGAGCTTGTGCACTCTCAATTTTCAACCAAATCAGCTCATTTTTTGGGAGAAGGCTTAGAATCTGGTTACGAATCGAATAAGCGGTGTGGAGCAAAAACGATTTTTTGAACCACGCTAGTGTACACTAGTTGCTAGAGATGGGAAAACTGATTCAATTTTGAGAGTGAATCGCACCCGATTCACTCTCAAAAAAGAGTCGACTCTTTTGATCGATTCAGTAACTCATTTCCGGGATATGAAAAAAATGTAAATTTTCGATGTGAGCCGACTTCTTTTCGTATATATCTACCAAGTTTTCGAGAAAATTCACTTGCATGGTACGGATGTTGACGATATGCGCATACGCCTAAGAATAACGTAGTGAAATGTAGGATGCGCAGGTTTTCGTTAATTCCACCGTAATGAAGTATCAAGTATGAAAACCATTTTAATTGTCAAAGATTGCGATGTTCTGCGTTGAATAATCATTAGGTGTGCAGTCATACTAACTCTTTTCGCAATCGTTATGAACGTCAAAGAATCATAACTCTTTTGAAAAGAGTCATGGCTCACTCACTCGGTTTCATGAATCGATTCTTTGAGTCGATTCGCGAATGAACTATCTCTACTAGTTGCCCCTCCGTCTTTTGCCGAAATTAGGAAAAACCCCTCCCTCTAAGTAATCAGTGCGCCATTTCCGTGCACGGGTCTGGAATCCACCAATGATGACTTATGCGTTTGTCATTTAACCTTCCGTAACTCGCGCGGTTGACTACCTGCGTTAGCACCACGCTAATGCTGAGTACAAAGAGCGAGATTTTTTCAACGTGTTGTACAAAATACAACAGCGCGATCGTTCGAGGGTTAATTGAAATTTCCCTACGAATTTAAAAACTCGAAGAGGTCCTTTGGAAATACTTCCAGAGTTACCTTCTGTAAATGTTTCAGGGGCAAAAGACAAAAGACAATTACACCGTCTTCGACCTTACCGCCACTACAGACTGAACAGTACAAACATTTGACAACGGACAACACATATAACACCCAATGGCCCATTGGATAATTTTCCGTTTGACGAAAAGTTTTCCCCGACTGGAGCGGGAATCGAACCCTATTAAAGACTAATTAAGGGACTATTAAGAAAAATGTTTAACGATGCTTTTAGGAATTCTTACAAGCATTAAAAAAATGCCATGGATTCCTTAAGAATTTCCTAAGAAATTAAAAAAAAAATGTAGCAGTCAAAGAATCACCGACTTCAAAACCCCTTCATACTTTCAACCCTGGACAACGACCCTTGCCCAGGGATGGCATGTCACGCAGAAACTGTGCCCATTTACGCTCATCTTTCACTGAACCTCTCAGTTTCATTTTTCATACAAAAGAGAAAGAGAAAAACCCAGATTAATCCACCTAGTGGTGATAGTGCCTTTCTCGTAAAAAATGTCCACCAGGTCATGATCCATTCGACGATACCATCATTTACAACCATGAGGAAAATTAACATAACTTGAACGGAATCCATTTAACATGATTTATAAAGTTGACCAATCCACTATTATTCATATAATGAACAATTTCTCAGACAGTATCCTGCCAACTTAAAACTATCTGAGTTCACCATTTGTCCTTTTTAAACCTCTCAGAGATGCTTTTTTGTGCTTCGCTTAAACTCTTCTGAGACACCATTTTATCATCTCCCTGAGACTGTTTTTTGATTTCTTAACTTTTTAAGATATACAAACCTGATTCGTCAGATTTGGAAGATATAACGAGATGTTTCAAGTACAGACATATATATTTGATAATTAGATTTTATTAGTTGCACTTTTTGAGATTTTCATATTTCCATTAATCTATTAGTTATAGCTTAGACAGACTAATGGTATTCGTACCATGCTACAATGATCATGAAATAAATTGCATACTTATTGTTGTCTTCATTCAAAACAGTCTTGTAATATTTTTTTTGACAACTTGGACCATGGTACGAATACCACCAGTCCGTCAAACAGACGTAACACCTAGAGCAATTTTCCTAAAAATTCATCGTGTGAAAATACAGGACAGGCATTCAGTACACCACCCTGGCGTACCAGAAAGGTACAAATGAGTAATTTTCATAGAATCTTTTTTAAATTAGTATATGAAATGTTTAGCAAAACATGCTGAAAAACATGACTCAAGCGCTTACAAATGGCTCTGGGTCCCCCCCCCCCCCCCCATAACAATATGAGTATTATCTGATCAAAGTCAGGGGTTTCATAGCTGCCAACACTACTCATTTTTGCCCAGTTTTTTTTTTCAACTCACAGTACTTCTAATCAAGAGCATTCAACTTCTTATCTCAGGGTCATGTTCAGCCTCTTCTGTGTCTAGTTCAGGAGATTTAGCTAATACGGTAAGCCGTATTCAGCCTCTCCTGTCGTTGAATCATATTCAGCCTCTTCTGTATAGTTTAGGAGGTTTTAGCTAACACGGTAAACCGTATTCAGCCCCTCCTTTCTCATTTCCAGAAGACTTTAGCTACTATGATTTTCAGCAGTTTCAGAAGATTTTAGCTAATATGGTTTATTTCTAATTGACGATTTGTTTTAGCAGGTTACACCAACGTCCTTTAACTCATCACTATATGATTCAAATTATACACATCGTAGCATGTAAAGTCGTATGGTGTGTTAACATCAGATGGAAGGAGAACATTATAATGTGCGTCTGCTTGACCTGGTCTTGTCAAATGCAGTAATATTGGTAAATCAGTATTACTATAACTTGGTGATTCAACTTTAAAAAACCGTTGTTCTCCGTTTTCGTGATGCAGCATGATTAATATAATT
The DNA here is from genome assembly GCF_035046485.1 of Aedes albopictus. NCBI lineage: Eukaryota > Metazoa > Arthropoda > Insecta > Diptera > Culicidae > Aedes > Aedes albopictus. Next base: position 379,937,236 of record NC_085138.1, read on the forward strand.
CGTTCAAGAGCCATACTGAGAGCAAACAGGGTGTCAAGGTTACCGAATAATCTTTCTGAACAACATATCTGAAGAAGGTTAAACAATGTGTCTGATTCCAAACCAATGGTGTTTTTGATTTTATCGAAGAGATGTATGTTTTCTATTACGGCTTGGAATGCAATTGCTCTAAGATCAAAAGAAAAACTTTCATTTCCAACCAATGCATATGCAATCGCATTAAATTGGCAACCGCCATCTCCAGTTATTGGAATCTCCAAGAATCCATTCAATGTTTGAACTGACAATACTCTATCTCTGTTACATTTAAAAATATTAGTAGGTAATGCCCTTAGGTAGTTTGCAATATGGTCAATATCACTTTTGTAACGCATTGCATTGGCATCTGTAGAAGCTATCAGCAATTCTTCTGAATTAGTAAACGTATATGGATCGTTATAGAATACCTGTTGAATATTTTTGAGTAATTTTTCATTTCCATTATCATATGCATCTTGTATCTACTGAGTTAATCCAATCTTTAATGTTGTTCTCTAGATTTAAATGATCTAAATCTGATTCAAAATCACTGTACTGAAAGGATAAACTAGTAATATTCCTATTGCTCGATCTGATGCTATTATCTTCAGATGATAAGTCAACACAAGATGCTATTGATTTACTATCTATCGATACTAAGTCGGAAGACTTTCCAAACAGTTGAATATTATCATTGCCAATTTTATTCACATCATAAAGGCATGATTGCTTACTACAAATAATACAATATATTGGTTTATGATCAGAAAAGTAGCATTCGTAAACTCCAGCAGTAATATTTTCAAAATTGGCGTACACTATATCTAGTCGTGAACCTAAAATAGTTGTTGCTTCTGTTGGCGATAGTTTCGAAACTGTATGAATGGTTGATCATAAAGGAACTGAACTCATGTATTTGTGCATTTCTTGTATCATTAAGATTGAAATTAAGATCACCTATTACAACAGTTGGACAAGATTCCTCCAACTGAAATCGAAGCATTGTATCTTTAAAATCGCAAACACTTACTTTTGGTGATTTATATTATCTGGATTTCATTAACTACAAATTTTACTAGATCTATGTGACTATGATAATGTCCCTTTTGATCCGCCTTGAATTCGGTACAATAGTCGACAACGTTTGCTTTTAAACTGCTTCTTACAAAACAAATAATTCCTTTGGCAATGTTCTTTTTAACACAATCCGGATAACTAATAGTATCTGAACGAAAGACCAAATTGAATCCAGGAAATTCAATCTGTTCATTGGCATACAAGCATGTTTCAGAGAAAATTAATATATCACAGCGGAAATACCATGGGTCCACGTCTACATGCTTTTTATTCGCTCGTAATGATCGAATATTCAAGTAAACTACTTTGAGCCCTGATACATTAACTAAATTATTGTAAACAAGTGACAATAATCGTTCTTTTCTTAGTCTATCCATTTCGTTCAATTGTGTTATTACTTTTCATATTTCCAGGAAAATTACCTAGAATATAAAGTCCTGAAAGACTCGTCACGCGGCTGAGCTCTACATAAACTAACTGGCGGGTAAGGTTACCAGACTTCCTGAAATCAATACACACATGTCTGTATGTTTGACCTTGACTTTTATGAATAGTTAGAGCTTCGCAAGGTACTATTGGAAACTGATCCCGAATCATCTGGTAATCCTTCTGGAAATGAGTTGTCAGGTTGTATACTTTCCTAGGGATTGGCGTCCAACTGAGGTTGATATTGTTGTTCTCCATGAAATCCCTGTACTGCTGGCGTATTTTCTTCCCCACATTACTCGAGTCAAATTTCAGGAATACAATTATCGGTTTTCCTAATCCAGGATGGCAGAAAACGTGCTCTAAAACGCCAGTAGCTCCGTTAACTAGTCCATCAGACACGTCAAGATTAGCTGTCAGCATGTATTTTATTCCTTGTTTGAAACGAATCGTGTATGGGTATCCTCCGCAATCTTTTGTTGGTCTTTCTTTCCACATTTTCATCTTTGCGATTTTTTGGTTTGGTTTAAGTTTTCCTGTAATTGTATCCATAGCAATGCATTCAATTTCAGTTGAGGGTGACTCCGATATCTTCTTTTCGTTATATTTATCCACATTCGCGTTTGTATAGTGAAGCCGGATGGCTTCATCAGGTACTTGGTGTTCTTCTACTTCTCGAGATTTTATGATTTTCACATCTTCGTTGGACATTTCTCCTCGAGCAAAGTTGTTAAGAGCTATAACAAAGCCCAAATCATCTTTTTGCCGCATGACTTCTGTTAGCTCATAAAGGAGAAATTCGTCCCATAATGATGAAACAATGGTTTTAACCAGACTGTGCTTTGGAGAAAAGAAGATGGCTGAATCCTTAACGTCCTCAAGCAAGGGCCATGTTTTGTATCCGTAGAGGACCACCGGGCTTTTATTAGCGTATTGTTCAATTACAAATTGTGGTGCGGGGATGAATCTATTTTAATCACAGTTTCTTCAGGATCCCGTAGTAGGTCACAGCATCGGTCCTCTCTTTGTGTTATTACAGAATGTGTATTGAGTTTCTCAAAGATGTTTCAGTTAAAATCCACAGAGGATGGCTACATCTTACTATAGGAACAATAAGATTCTATACATATTATCTTTTGGCGTAACGTCCTCACTGGGACTAAGGCTGCATCTCACCGTAGTGTGCCATGATCACTTCCACAGTTATTAACTGAGAGCTTTATCTGCCAACAATCATTTCACATTTGTACCGCCATAATGAATTTTGGTTCGCCATCTTGGAATTTGGACCGCGATAATGGATTTTCTGGTCACTTGTTTTGAACTGCGAACATCTTGCTCACACAAAATATACCTAAATGGCATAGTTTTAGAGCTTAAAACTCCAAAAACTTACCCCCATCTTAAATTTTTGTCCGCCATCTTGGATTTTATGGTCATTATTTTTGGACTACGAACAAAATTCATCAACCAACAGCAAGATCACCCAAATGTGCGTGATTTGATATGTCGCATGATATGGTTTTGTGCAGTTTCACATTTGGTCACTTCCACCGGTGCTGGGTCGGATCACTTAAATGGCCATAACTCCGGAACGCCTAGACCGATTCCAACCATTTTCAATAGCAAACAATGGGGCAAAATTCCGGTTCGATTCGTGCTAAATTTTTTAAAATCGGCCCCTGGGAAGTGCTTTTAAAGTGAGTGACCTTTTTGTACACATACATACATACACACACACACATACATACATACACACATACACATACATACACACATACAGACATCATCTCAATTCGTCGAACTGAGTTTATTGGTATATGTGACTTGACCATCCGAGCCTTCTATCGAAAATTTGTTTTTTTGAGTGAACATATAGCCTTTCAGTACACTTTGGTGTACGAGAAAGGCAAAAACGCACAATAAAATGTACATAATTTCTCTCACGCAGAGTTTTTGTGCGGGTGATTAGAGTGCTGCGTGAGAGCAATGAGAGCCCGCAGATCATAATTCCAGTGCGCAATTTCTGCGCGCACGCAGAAAAAGCAGAACTCAGTGCACACGCAGTGTGTTCAAAGAGGTCAGTGTTGTTTGAGCATTTGGTGAACCGAAAGCATGCCAGTGAGTCCACAACCCGCTAAGGGGTATCAAATCCTGTGATATCAGAGACAAGCAGACGTCTTAAGCTGGTCAAGAACTTACAGTTGATGGATATTTTGGTTCCAAATTCCACCAAAAGGCTGTGCTAGTGAGCTAACAAATTTTGTTTTTCAAATATATCAGAAAAATTTGCAAAAAAATTGCAACGAAATTTCAATCTCATATATCTCATGATCCTGATTACTTAGAGAGTTGGTGTCTTCGGCAAAGTTGTTTGGCTGGTCAAGGACTAACCGATAATAAAACTTAAAATTTAAAATTCCACCGGTAGGCGGTGCTAGTGAGTTAGCAAATTTTGTTTTTCATATTTATCAGGAAAATTTGCAAAAACTTGCAACTAGCGCCGCCTAGCTGCAGAAACTTGAACCAAACGGTAATTATTCTGAAAGCCCTTGATCTACCAAACAATTTTGCCGAAGACACCATCTTTCTAAAGAATCAGAATGCTGAGATATGTGAAATGTAAAATTTGTTCGCTCTCTTGCGCCGCCTAGCGGTGAAATCACGAATCATACGGCCCATATTCTGAAAGCCCTTGACCAGCTGAACTACTTTGCCGAAGAAACCAGCTCTCTAAGTAATCAGGATCCTGAGATATATGGGATGGAAATTTTGTCAGTGTTGCATCTGCTTGTCTAAGATATCACATAAATCATAGACAAATAGATATGTGACACTAACGAAATTTCAATCTCATATATCTCATGATCCTGATTACTTAGAGAGTTGGTGTCTTCGGCAAACTTGTTTGGCTGGTCAAGGACTAACCGATAATAAGGCTTGAGATTCAAAATTCCACCGCTAGGCGGCGCTAGAAAGCAAACAAATTTTAAATTTCGCATATCTCAGCATCCTGATTTTGTAGAAAGATGGTGTCTTCGGCAATATTGTTTGGTTGATCATGGGCTTTCAGAATAATTACCGTTTGGTTCAAGTTTCTGCAGCTAGGCGGCGCTAGTTGCAAGTTTTTGCAAATTTTCCTGATATATATGAAAAACAAAATTTGTTAACTCACTAGCACCACCTAGCGGTGGAATTTTGAATCTTAAGTTTTATTATCGCTTAGTCCTTAACCAGCCAAACAACTTTGTCGAAGACACCAACTCTCTAAGTAATCAGGATCATGAGATATATGAGATTGAAATTTCGTTAGTGTCACATCTATTTGTCTTTGATTTATGTGATATCTTGGACTAGCAGATGCATTTGCTACTAGACGGCGTAATAGGGCACTGTATTGTTTTGATTTTGTATGGGATTTTGATGTTTCCTGGCCTTGTTGTTTACAAAATTTCTGTAAGAATGAAAGAGAAGAAATGAATTCCATGCAGTGCCCTATAGTACTTTCATACTCCCTGTGGTACACACAGTATTGCACTGGAAGCACGACTGAGTGCGCACTCAATGAATTTTTGTGTGCACATTTTCTGTGCGCACAAAATGTGCACGCAGAAACTGAAAAACATGCTTGTTCTATCATTTGTTTGAGCACTCATTTTGAGTGTGCCGCTGACGGATGCCAGAGAGTGAGCGGCTGGTTTGTGTGTGAAAAAAGTTGCGTTGTTCACCCTCGCTCTCGTTGAAGGTCGTGTGCACCCTTAAATGAAATAACACAGCACACGAGTAACTTTCACACAGCGACCGAAAAGACAAAAGAATTTTCACGCAGATTTGTGTAACACCGGATCAGCACATTTTGTGTGTTGATCCAGTGTTACACAAATCTGCGTGAAAATTCTTTTGTCTTTTCGGTCGCTGCGTGAAAGTTACTCGTTGCGCTGTGTACATCGAGTTCTGCGTGTGTAGTGTGTATGTTTTCTCTTCTCACGTTTCGCACTGAGGAGCATGCCATCTCTGCCCTTGCCAAATACAAAACAGTGAGGCTGTTGGAGTACGAAAGCCGGATGGATGAGCTGCACTAAGCAGATTGCAGCTCAGTGTTTCTTGGCACTGATGTTGATTAGCTGTTATTTGAAGTGTACACTCAAACCTCCATTTAAGTCGAATCCTTTAAAGTAAATTCTATTAAAATCCCTCCATTTAAGTAACGCATTTGCAAAACAAATGCAAATATGCTACGGTTTCGGAAACATCTGTTCTTTGAAAAGTTCATTAAGATGAATAGACCGAATAGGGACATTTTCGGCCCAGTCATGAGGCTGAACACTTCATTAGGCCAAACAGGTCAATAGGCCGAATAGGTCATTAGGCTGAATACGTCATTGGGCCGCAAAAATCATTAGACCGAAAAAGTCATTAGGCTGCAAAGGGCTTTAGGCCGAAACGGTCTTTATGCTGAAAAGGTCCTTACCGCAAAAAGGTTTTTAGGCCAAAAAGGTCTTTAGGCCGAAAAGGTCTAAATACGACGAGCACGATTTCTTGTACATACTTCTTGATGACCCATTCGGCCTAATGACCTATTCGGCCTAATGACCTATTCGGCCTAATGACATATTCGGCCTAATGACTAATGACCTATTCGGCCTAATAACCTATTCGGCCTAATGACCTATTCGGCCTAATGACCTATTCGGCCTAATGACCTATTCGGCCTAATGACCTATTCGGCCTAATGACCTATTCGGCCTAATGATCTATTCGGCCAAATGACCTATTCGGCCTAATGATCTATTCAGCTTGATGATTTGTTCGGCCCAAACACCAACTCCACCAAATGACCTATCCGTTACACTTTGATGTAACAATATTGTTCGGCCACACGACCTTTTTCCGACCAAACGATATATCGGCCTGATGACCTCTTCGATCTAACAACTTTTTCGGCCTAATGGCTCTTTCGACCTAATAGCGAGTGAGTTTTTAGAGGCAAAGTGTACAGGCCGCTTTTTTATTCGGATCGTCCGCGTGCACGTCGTCGTCGTCGTGCTAGGAACTCAATAAGTCGCAACTTATGAATGGATGATTTTTCTGTTTCATTACTCGCTTATTGAAGTTTTCGCTTCCCGTCGGCGCTAGTTCCCAATACACTTTTAGTTGATAATAAATATTTTCTTTCATTTTTCCATTTACACAAAAGAGTGAAAAATGTTAGTTCGGGCTCGCCGGTCGAGCAAAAATCCGGGCGCCGTAAGTAAGTCGCGTTCAGTGTATTTCTGTGTGGTTTTTGCTCCCTAGTGGAATGGAGACGCGCAATAGAATTTTCTTTTTGGCTAGTTTTTGCGTCGAACAGTGGTCGGTTGTTAGCGGCGGTTTGTGTATATTGATCCATTGTCAAATCATATCACCAACCATAGGTGACTCCCGAACTGACAAAGTACCTTACCCTACTAACAAAAAATTCCTTCCTGAGACAAACGTGAAGATGCAGCGATTCGCGGTCTTTATAACAACGTTTGTCTTACTCCCATCCTTGATGACCGTAAGGACGTGGCCGGCGCCGTTATTGACCTTATGAAAGTTAAGAGCTCTCAAACTGTGTACATTGAGAATAGTAAGCTAGTCCCAAGCCCTATTCATTTGGTTCCTTGTGCAATTTCGATTGCTCTGGTCAATCACGGAGTAGCAACTACGAATTGTGCGGTCATCTATGCTCATGCTCATGCTCATGCTCATGCTAATGGCCCTTTAGACCTAATAACGTTTTCGACCTAACGGTCTATTGGCTTATTTCGATAATTCTGTAAATATTTTGACGAAACTGCCATGGAAGAGCATGAACTCTATTTAAGCCAAAAACAGAACCCATTTACGTAATGAATCAATTTACGTAATGGATCTATTTAAGTATCCCCGACTCATTACTTAAATGGAGGTTTGAGTGTATTAAAAGTATTGAAAATAAATCCGAAATAGCGATTTCTAACGTAAACATCGTGATTGTCTGTGGCTCACTCTAACGCGATCATCCAATCTGAACAGTGGCAGTACGGCAGACGATTAGAGCTTGTATTGCTTTGTTCAACCGATCGCTCGATCGCCGGAGTGATATGGATAAACAGAGATCACTTTCGCTTTCTGTTGAGAGGTTGTGACGTCATCGATGCAGCGTGGTCAGTCAAGAAGAGATTATAGAATGGGGATGCTGAGCGAGAGAAGATTGGTCATCGTTGTTTCAGGTAGCAAATAGAAACTCACCACCGGTAGATCGAGTACCAATCTAGGCTCAGGTTTCGGAGAATATTGAGCAGAGTTTAGTATTAAGTAGCACACGGTCAGAATCGGTCCTGCGTGACCATCGTTTAGTTTTAAGAGAATTTGTTAGTGTTAGTCGAATAAATGTAGTGTGTACGAATTCCGTTTTAATTAAAGAGCTGTGTTTCTGTGAAAATGTTATGTGTTGTGTGATTCCTGAGTCCAAGAAGACCCACTAGGGATTTGGATAGCCATTGGATACCAATTGGAGGCAAATCCAGCCAACCCATCCTGCCCAGCGAACCACCTAGTTTCCAATCGACTAGTCGGACGAGTCGAGTCAGGTATCCATCCAACATAATTGGTCCTTCGAGCCGGATGCCTGAGGACCGTGCCAAGCCAGGAACTAGGACTCGATTGGCGCCACAGGACTTCGGAAACAGCCACACACCATCCAACAATTACACCATTGTGCTTCGTGGAAGAAAGGAGTGTCGCCATCATCCCGCGGGACAATTAGCGAAGGGAGGATAATTGCATCATCGCCATCATTAGTGGAGGCAAAGTAATCAAGGGATTCTTTGTCAAGGATTTGGCGCGTCGCAAGGATTAGCGCTATTTGGATTCCAGACACTGCCTGCGGACTTCTGGCCATTGTTGGACACATTCCGGGATCGCTCTCGGTCTGGACTGGACACTACATTCGGAACGGATTCCTGTTTCTCCAGGTAATTATACATGTAGTGTATGTCCTACCGAAGCTTAGGCATTCGTGATTCTAACACCACTTTTCGAACCCTTTCTGGACTACACGCTCTTCGACCACGGAATTTGGACCGTTGATGACCAGCTGGTCCCGGTGAGGACCCTAACCGGAATTTTCGTGCTACTGTGCTGCATTGTAACGATTACCGACAACCGTCGGCACCCTGTATGTGAGTGAGGACCGAATACGTTTCATTTACGTGCCCCTGCAGTGCCCACCGTTCCACCACCATTTCATCGGCTTCATTGCATCTACCGTCGGAACAATCAACGGTCAACAAACTGCGGGCAGCCATTGCTAGGAACAGTCATCTACTCTGAGTGAACTACCAACGTCGAGTGTATCGGCCGGCCCCATTTGGACAGTTTGAGCAACCGAATCAACGCGTAGGAGTGAGGGATTCCACAAGAAGAGGGAGCGCCATCGTAGTTTTGTCCAGGTTAGTGCTAGAGCAAGGTATATGTCTGCCGAAGCCTAGGCAGCAGAATTACACGATTTTAATCCATTATAATATCCTCTTCGATAATTGTGGACGGACCCCCGATTGCTTACCGAGAATTTTGGTGAATTTGCACAATTTTTGGCGTTTTTTACCACGCTACTGGATTTGCTGGGTTCGTGCCACTGCTGGTTTCTCTTGGTGAGTTGACCGCAGTATATGCCCGGCCGAAGCCGAAAACTTTTGATATTACATTTGGATTTCCCCTCTTCCCCAACCTATTACCGCAAACAATTTGGAGTTTTGACAACGTAACGTCACACCTATAGTGGCTCTTGATAATTAAAGGATTTGGGTACTTATTCAACCGATTGGACATTAGCCACGCTGTTGGTTCTTCCAGGTGAGCGCCACAGTATATGTCCAGTCGAGGCTGGACACTTTTTTGATTACTACATGCTGGTTTCCTATCCTCTTCGTTCGTCCCATCTATGAACGACAATCGCATCCACATCGAGTGACGAGTACTGTGCCTCCATAGCTGACCCACTGGTATTTCTGCGCATTTTCGTTATTTGGCGAAGTCTTCTGTTGTGAAGGTCAGTTAATTTGGAATAGTGTGTGTCCGCCGAAGCAAACGGACTCCGCGGAATATTACATCACCTCTCTTTCGTCTCGCATCTCTACTGCTGTACCAAGGGACGATGGCTCCATCCAAAAGGCCATCCGTGAAGAAGACGTCGAGCTTGAAGTTGCTGATGGCCAAACTCAAGCAAATTGAAGCAGCCTTCAACGACATCCGTCGATTTTCCGAGAAAATCCAGGAAGCTACGTCCGCGACCCAAATTCTCCTTCGGTTGGAAAAAATCGACGACCTATGGGAAAGGTATGGAGCTGCGCTAGTGGAAGTTCAATCCCACGAGGACTTCGACGATGAAGATGAGGATGGTGACACACTCGATAAGCAGAGGCAGGAGTTTAGTGACCGTTATTATGAGGTTAAATCAGTTTTAACAGATCAAGTTAGGAGTAGACAGGAACCAGCTAGTTTAAACCAATCCATTCGTGGGGATCCTCCAGTGCCAGCCTCACTTGATCACGTTCGCCTTCCGCAGATTAAGCTGCAAACTTTCAACGGGGAAATTGACGAATGGTTGAGTTTTCGAGATCTGTTCACTTCCTTGATCCATTGGAAAACAGATCTGCCCGATGTAGAAAAATTCCACTATTTAAAGGGTTGTCTACAAGGGGAACCAAAAACAATGATCGATTCGCTCCAAATCACGGCTGCCAACTATCATGTCGCTTGGGGAATGCTGACCAAACGGTACAACAACAGCAAGGTGTTGAAGAAGCGGCAAATCCAATCCCTACTCAAGTTGCCTGCTCTTCCCAAGGAATCCGCCTCTGAGTTGCACGGTTTAGTAGAGGGCTTTGAGAAGATCGTGCAAACGTTAGACCAGGTTGTACAACCGGGGGACTACAAGGACCTACTACTCGTGAATTTGTTGACGTCTCGTTTGGATCCATCCACTCGTCGTAGCTGGGAAGAGTTCTCCTCCACCAAGGACCAGGACACGTTGAAGGAACTCATCGAATTTCTCCAGCGCCGGGTTCGCATTTTGGAATCCTTACCACCCAAGGCTGCAGAAGCTACCAGATCATCCAACCAACCTCCGTCCAGGCAACGGAACCCTGCAGTGAAGAACAGCTTCAACACCGTTCAGTCTTCTGGAGGAAGCTGCTTTGCTTGTAGTGGTAATCATCCGCTTTTCCCTAGGCTTTTCCAGTGCAGCACCTTTCAACGAATGTCAGTGACGGATAAGGATTCGTTGCTGCGGTCTCATTCGTTGTGCAGGAACTGCTTCAGACCGGGTCATCAAGCCAAGGAATGTCAGTCGAAGTATTCCTGCAGGAATTGCAAGGGTCGTCATCACTCGTTGGTTTGCTTCAAACCGGAAAGGAGCTCTAATCCGAAGGCACCAGCTAAAACCAGCAACATGACCAAGGAAGCGCCACAGTCCTCGAGTAATCCCACTCAATCGGCATCCAATCCCACTCCACAAGCAGGGAATGAAATTATCGATCACGATCGCGATAGTAGAAAACTCCCCCACACGCATTATCGGCGAAAAAAGACGTGCGATAATTTCAGACCCGGGTTTCTCCCGAGAATGTGTTTTCGCTCGTTCCGCAGCGCCGAAAATCGATTATCATCTGCAATGAAAAGTTGACTGGTTTGCTTTCTGCTCTTTGTTCGCCTTTCCGTAGTCCCGTCGTCATCGGCTGTAGCTTTTATGTACAAAATTTCTATCCACTCTCGAGCAGCTTGTGTGGTTGAGTGGTTTTGGTTCGCGCTCATACACATTTTTGTGGAGGGTCTAGGTTCGAATCCCGTTAGCGGCAAATTTTTGTTATTTGCATTCTGATAATTATCGCGATAACTTTGCAGGCGGATAAAGTTGGATAGCGAAAATGAAAGGAGAGATTTCCAGTTTTCGGCTATCTTTGATCGGGGACAAACAGCAACGACCGATAAACATTTCTCACAGGAAAAGTAAAAACAGAAAAAATCGGTTGCTCGAAAAACGCCGATTTTCGTCTCAATTTGCTGATAATTTCATTCCCTGTCCACAAGTAGCTAACTTGGCAGCTACCGACAGCTTGGTGGCAGGCACAGTTCACCCACGGTGTGTCTGGTGGACAACATTATTTTAAAAAAAATCGGTATCGCTAAAATACCCACCAAACGAAAGCTAAGGGTCCCACCTTTCATTTGAGACTTAAATGAGAAAGTTCTATCGGCGGGTCTAGAACAATTTTTTTTTTTTTGAAATAGTGTGATATTTTTTGTATTTTCTCGAAGTACTTAGTAATAACGAAAAAGTAATAAATTGCCAACATGGCTTTCCGACGGAAGATTTTTTATATGATGTTATTGCTAATTTAGAGAAAAATTTCCGTTTTACGGAAGATTGAGAAAGCTACCGCAGCTGTCAGACTACTGATTTTCACTAAGTTATCATCAATCGGGTCAAAGATGCCTTGGATACGACGCCGATGATCATTGTTTGTTGTTCCTTCCCAGAGCAATTGAAGGGCCCAGAATCAAAGGGGTGTAAGTGACCATTTTGTCGATTTTGAGCTGAGCATAGCATAAAATTCTTCAGATTTCAAGCTTTCAGGAACTTTTTTGAGATTGTTTCTACGATGATTGGAAAAATTACAATAAATCAGAGAAAATTAGGTTGATTTTGAAGCTCCATACATTTTGTATGGGATGAAAAATTGGTCAAAAACTTTAAACCTCATTTACTCGAAAGTGCGTTTTTGTCACTTACACCTCTTTGCTTCTAACCCCCTCAATTCACATTGCAAGCATACTTTGATAAAACCGTCTGTTTCAATGATATGATGATTTTCAGGGCTGCGGTAGGACTTTGACAGCTGCGGTAGAAGTCGGCGGCTACCGCAGAGTGGAAATTTTTCAAAAAATCCGCAATAAGTACACTTCCCACAAAAGCATAATAGTCCCATGTTAATAAAAAAACAGTAAACAGTAGTCAGTTTCGTAGTTCTGGGCAGTTAGGGGAGACTGGGGAGACTTGATCCCTTTTTCTTAATTTACCTGAAACTTTAAGAAAAAACACAAAACTAGATCCGATTTCCGTACAAAATGGCAGGTAAACATCTATTGCAAGTAAATACACAACAGAAGACCTTTAAATTTTTGTTAATGTTTTCAAAACTGTGTTTTTATGGAGGCATGTCTTATGATGTATTTTTCAAAAATGGGTGACACTTGATCCCCCTTAGAGCACATGGTTTATTTGAATGGAAAATAATTCCAGAGTCTTCCTATTCATTTTCTTTTCGAGTTTTCTTGTATTTTCGATGAATTTGGAGTGTTTGAAATTGTAAGATTTCCTTAAATTTTTAAGGATATGCCGTATTTTCAAAATGGGGAGACTTGATCCCCCTTTTCTTGGTTTGTACTAAAGTTCTAATTATCTGACACATTTTATCGTTGAATAGACTAGAATTCCAAGTAAATAGAGGCTTCCGAATAGAATTTTATTTTTCTCATGTATAATGTGTGTGTAATCCTCGAGGGATCAAGTCTCCCCATGTCACTGTTGTGTATACTAAGCTGAATTAATTAAAATATGCTAACAACAGCCTTATTTGGATAAATAAGTTTGAAAGTATTCTATTTAAACTATGTGCTGTGAAATTTTGACATGTTTTGTTTTAATTTTCACAAAGTTATTGAGATTTTTCGGAATCGCCTAAAAGATTTCTGAAGGACTGAAAACAAACCATCAACCGTTAAAAAATAATGCAATGTACAATCAAAATCACTTGTAGCCAAAACATAGTCGTTTGTCCAGGAGTAGTTTTGAAAAAATTATGCTAGAAGAAAAATGTTTTTGATTCCGAGCAAATATGGGGGGAACAAGTCTCCCCAGGGATCAAGTCTCCTCAGTCTCCCCTATGCTTAAAAAATGTAATAGTTTCAAGTAGATGGACATGATGAGTTCAAATTTCAATTTACAATTTACATCATGCTCTAATACTCGTAATTTTTATTAAATCACCGTGTTCATCCTTATAGAATGCATTTGACAAAACTTTCAATTATTTAAAGAATTTTATTATTTTCTCTATTGAGCAATGTACGATATAAGCACAGACAAACAGACGTAACACTCTTCAATAGGGCTTGGCACATGCATTTAACGATGAATTTAAATTTCGTTTGATTTCCGCGATTCTTTCACCATAGGAGCTAATGTTCGATCGCTTTGATGTTTGCAAGTGTACACGTTGCTGAATGATACAAATGAAACTTACAGGAGACATGTATAAAAGTGTGCGTGTTAGGCAAACGTCAAATCGCATCCCATCATGGCCGACAGTGTCTCGCGTGGTTCCAGCAATAGGTGGATGCATGTTCATGAAAAAGACAGCAAAAAAAATTAATGAATTTTCTCTAAGAGTTACGCGTCTTCTTGTCTGTGATATAAGGGAATGGCTGTGTGTTCTAAATACCATGAATAAGCTAAAACTGTAAACTGAGCATGTTATTGATACTTTTACTTTATAAACAAGTTCTACAAATCTCTAGGCACAAAACATTGCCAATTTATTTGACTGAGCTGTTTTAAGTGAAAAACATCCTTTAGGCCACGATGTTAGATGCTAAGATACTACAATTAATTACAAGACGACATACTCTTTCCAGAATCCTAAGATGGCCGCAACTCGATATTTTCTGGAGTCAAATCTTTAAAACGCGTCTATTTCTAATGGGGCAGGTGGGTCACGACACATAATTTGAGAAAGGCGGTCCTACAATAATGGAGCAAAACTTAAATAAAAATTGTATTGATTTATTTTAGTTTTTTGGTAAAATAGGTACTTTTTCATAATATCGAATTGTTATCCGAGATTTTTTTGTTCTCAAGGCCGTCATTAACATAATCATTGAAAAATCTAAAGTGGTTTTCTCGTCCAATACTGATATTTTCGTATCAAAAATGTATTTACTGTACTGCTGCAGGAGAATGTAGTACAGTGATTACATTTTCAATGCAAACATGAAATCTCCCTTTTGCATCTTTAGCAGAACTGCAACGAGCACTATCTTTTTGCATCATCGGTAGTAGTGCTAGGTCTGCCGCGTTTGCTCTTAAATAAAGAAGAAACTGTAGTTCTTGCAGCACTACATATTTCGCAATTACAGCAAATATCAATACTCTGCGTAGAAGACTCAAATTATATTTATACATAAAGAGAGTAATTCTAAAGGGTATGATCTCATCATTGAACGAATAAACTTTAAATGAGTAATTGCGATATATTATCGTGGGATAATACCAACTTCTATATCTGGTATATTTCAGAAAAAGTTGATCAATAATCTCAATAACCTGCTAATACAAATAAAAACAAATTCGGACTTTTCTATTTTATTCTGTCTTTTATTTGTTTGCTCAGTCATCTAAAATATCTAAATCTGTGAATATCAACTACCTTCGATGATATTGATGGTTGCAGAAAAAGCTTCTTTGAACACATCACGCACACCTTGGTACGGTTTTCATCGTGACTTTATGATTTCATGTCATAGTTGTTTCTCTAAAAGTTTGGAACTTATGTTGAAATTGGATTCCTTAATTTTTTATGATTCAATACCTAATGCTATACTACACAGCAATCCTTCAAATTAGCGAAAAATGTTAATTGCTTTTACAAGTACCAGAAAGGGGCACAAAATGAACGTATACCGGCCTATAATGGAACGTGGTCGTTTTATCCGAGCTACTTTGTTGATCGTTATATTTTTATTGACATCCAAGTCATGGCCTATTACGACTGTAAAAATTTTCGAACATTTGGCACTGTCGATAAAAACGAGGAGAATGGCAGTCGAAATAACTTCTTCTTCATGTCAATAAGAAGAAGATGGTTAACACATATACCTAAATATTGGTAAAATTCTATTACAACTCCCTTAAATATTTTTTAACACTTGTCTAGACAACATTTTGTATGGAAAATTTTGAATATGTTTTTCCCGTTTACTCTATTAATATGATACGTTACTAATGAGCGACCTCATACGAGCCCATTAGGTTACACTCAAGGTTGAAAGGAAGAAAATGCAAGTCTTAGACACATTCCACGCGGTACGTTTCGAGCGAGAATCAAACTTTTGCTTCCAAAAATTGATATGTTGTCATATACATACCAACCAGCATATCAAACGATCAGATTTAGATAGAAGATTCAGTTTATGCTTTCTAATTGGGAATTGGACCTTTGTACTTCGAAAGAAAACAAGAAATACAGCGTAACGGGACACCATCGCAAAAAATGACGAATTTTGACCGAACGCCAAGAAATTTGCTACTTTCTAAAAGCAGTTTTTAAAGTTTCAGGTACTATTAGAAGAATATAGGTAATTATCTTCATTTTGGTGCAAAAAGAATCAAAATCGACAGCAGGAGCCCGGAAATATCGTTCAATGAAGTTAAAAAACCGCGGTGTAGAAGTGCGTGGAATGTGTCCTTATAGTAATGAATTTTTGAAAAAAAAAAAATTGTTCTAGGACCGCCGATAGAACTTTCTTGTTTTAGCCTCAAATGAAAGGTGGGACCTTCTGCTTTCGTTTGGTGGGTGTCTTAGCGATACCGATTTTTTTAAAATAATTTTGTTCTACCAGACACACCGTGCACCAATGTTCGTCAAAGGTTTTGTTAGCAACCGCAGTTGTCGTTGTTGAGGATAACAACGGCAATAGGGTCCCAGCTCGTGCTCTTCTCGATTCTGGGTCGGAGAGTAACTTCATCACCGAGCGCCTCAGCCAGCGCATGAAGGTTTCTCGTAGCAAGGTGGATATTTCGGTTCTTGGCATTGGGCAGGCAGCAATCAAGGTCAACCAAAGGATTGTAGTCACGATCCGTTCCCGGCTGTCAGAGTTCTCGCGCCAGATGGGTTTCCTGGTGCTTCCGAAGGTAACAGCCGATCTCCCCACGGCTAACATCGACATCTCCGGCTGGACCATACCGAAAGGAATCGAACTTGCTGATCCGTCGTTCTGCGTTTCGTCAGGAGTTGATCTCGTTCTTGGTATAGAATCGTTTTTCGACTTTTTCGACTCTGGTAGGAAGATTTCGCTTGGAGAGCGACTTCCGTCCTTACACGACTCCGTTTTTGGTTGGATCATTAGTGGAGGATTCGACGAAGGGCTTCAAGGCTTGCAGATCAACTGTAATGTCTCTACTTCGGATCGTTTGGAGGATCTACTCACCCGGTTCTGGTCCATGGAGGAGGTGGATTCTACGAACTATTCTCCTGAAGAAACTCGCTGTGAAGCTATCTTTATGAGTTCCGTACAGCGAGGGGCGGACGGTCGCTATTCCGTAGCACTTCCCAAAGATGAAGACGTCATCTCTCGGTTGGGCGAATCTAAGGAGATCGCATTCCGACGTTTTCTAGGCACCGAACGGAGGCTTACCAGGGACGCAAACCTCCGGAAACAATACGTCACCTTTATGGAGGAATATCTGCAGTTGGGTCACATGCGGAGAATCGAAGAGGATTCAGAACCCACCAAACGGTGTTTCCTTCCTCATCATCCGGTGGTCAAGGAGGCCAGCACCACCACCAAGGTCCGCGTGGTGTTTGACGCATCCTGCAAAACGGCTTCAGGATTGTCGTTGAACGATGCGTTGCTGGTAGGGCCTGTGATACAACAGGATCTCCGCTCCATTATCCTTCGCTGCTGTACTAAGCAGATTATGCTGGTGGCTGACGTGGAAAAGATGTTCCGGCAGATTTTCATTCATCCAGAGGATAGGCCATTCCAATCGATTCTCTGGCGTTCATCTCCGGTGGAGGAGATAGGTGTGTACGAGTTGAACACGGTTACCTATGGAACCAAACCGGCTCCGTTCTTGGCGACTCGTACACTTAACCAATTAGCCATGGACGAAGGAGAACGATATCCGCTGGCAGTGAAGGCGATTACAGAAGACACGTACATGGACGATGTCATCACAGGTTGCAGTAACTTGGAGGAGGCCAGGAAACTACAAAATCAGCTGGACGAAATGACGACTAGTGGAGGTTTTCGGCTCAGAAAATGGGCATCCAACTGTGCAGCGGTCCTGCACGGTGTTTCCGATGATAATTTGGCGATTCGTCCGGCGGATGGCATTAATCTAGATCCTGATCCGTCTGTCAAGGCTCTAGGTTTGACCTGGCTACCCGGAAGGGATGTTTTCCGCTTCCAATTCCATGTCCCACCTGTCGATCCCGATGAAGTTCTCACCAAACGCAAGGTTTTGTCGATAATCGCTACGTTGTTCGACCCGCTGGGTTTCATCGGCGCTACAACGACAGCTGCAAAGGTATTCATGCAGCTTTTATGGACTTTAGAGGATGAAAAGGGCAAGAAGTTGGACTGGGATCAACCGTTACCTTCGACGGTGGGTGAGTCCTGGAGAAAACTGCACGTCCAGTTACCGATTCTCAACGAGATTCGTATAGATCGTTGCGTAATCCTTCCAAATGCAGTAGAGGTGGAGCTACACTGTTTTTCGGATGCGTCGATGAAGGCATATGGGGCATGTCTCTACGTCCGCAGTCTAGACGAGGCTGGCAATGTGAGAGTTCAACTACTGTCATCGAAATCGAAGGTCGCTCCGCTGAAAACCCAATCCATACCGAGGCTGGAGCTCAGCGGTGCATTACTATCGGCCCAACTCTACGATAAGGTTCGTCAGGCAACCAATCTTCAAGTTCGCACGACGTTCTGGGTGGATTCTACGTGTGCTCTACGGTGGATCCAGGCTACTCCATCGACATGGTCAGTTTTCGTCGCTAACCGAGTTGCGAAGGTCCAAGCGATCACGGAAGGCTGCGAGTGGAGACATGTGGCAGGTACGGACAACCCGGCCGACTTGATTTCGAGGGGAGTAGGACCGAAGGAGATCATTAACAATGATTTCTGGTGGCGCGGGCCTAGTTGGTTAACCGAAGCACGGAGGAACTGGCCAGTTTCAGAACCAGCTCCGTTAGAAGTTGGCGAAGAGGAAAGAAGGCGTACTGCAGTTGTCGTGACAGCATCAGCAATAGCAGAATTCAACGACAGGTTAATCTCCACAACAAAATCCTACACAACGTTGATTCGTCGTGTTGCCATCTGGCAGCGTTTGATACGATCACTACAGGTGCCAGAAGATCGTCCGAAAGGGTTCCTCAAGGCGGAAGAATTACGGATGGCAGAATTTACGCTGATACGGAAGGTGCAGGAAGAAGTATTCCCGGATGAACTTCGAGCTATCCGGAAGAAGGAACCAGTCAGCAGAACGTCACCGCTGCGCTGGTATCACCCTTACATTTGCCAAAATGGCATTCTTAGAGTCGGCGGGCGTTTGCGTCATTCGGACGAGGCAGAAGACACCAAGCACCCTATGATTCTCCCAGGAAGACACCCCTTAACCAGGATGGTATTTGAGCAACATCATCTGCGTTTACTCCACGTGTAAGGAGCGGCTTTCCGCCTTTACCCGCTGTTACCCGGCAGGGCGGCCTAAAGCAGGGTACCTCCACTAATATTTGAATTTCGGATGGAATTAATTGTGAAAATAATAATAATAAATTTTGCAATATTCTTTTAATACTATCTAACCTTTGTTTTGCCCCGTTCTCCCCAAGGCAATTTGGCTTCGGTCGACTCGTTGGGGCCCTTGCTGCAGTGGTGGTGGTGGTCGTCGTTGGCTCCGCTTCCGCACGGATTATGCGGAGCACCTTCCTTCTTCTTCTTTCTTCTTCTCCTTCTTCTTCTTTGGGCACTGGGGCTGCCGAAGCAACCGTCCTTGGCAGTTAGCTAGGGGGAAGAGCGGGCTCCTTTGTCGGATCCCCCCTAGCGACGGTGGCGATAATACGCCGGGCAAGTCACTCGCCGTGACTAGCCCTGGTAGTCTCCGCAAAGTACTACCACAGGTGGTGAGCCCCTTTACACCTACCTGTCTTCGTCCTCCTTGACGTTTAGCTACACGGGCGAGACTGGCTCTACTGGCTGAGCCCGTGTAGCGAGGACGGTGGGTTTTCGGACACTTTACTAGACCGCCGGGAAGCGAAAATTCCTTTACAATTAGCTTCCCACTATGGCGGTGGTCCAGTACCCTTTTGCACTGCACTTCCACAGCACTTTTTTTCGTACCCGAAACCGTGGGCCGGCACTATTTCACTAGTGAACCACTCGTGGAATCACTCCCGACGTTGCTGGGAACAATCCTCCAGCTTTTGACGCGAAACACCACTTTTCCGGGCGTAATTAAAACGGGTTAAAAAACGCGTCCGTCGCACTACACGGTTTCGATACTTCTCTTCGTTCAATCCAAAACAAAACAGCCACACACCGCAAACGATTGTTCTGCTGCTTGTTGCTGCTCGATGTGTGCCATGTGGTGGGGAGATTGGGGGTCAAATGCCTCACCGATACAATATAATACGATTTTATTTTCCCTATACTAATTTCACAAATTAAATAAAAATGACAAAATAACAAATTAAAATGTTCCAAAACACAGTGGTGTTCACAAATTTAGTGGAAAATTGTAACCACAGGTTACACACGCTGGTCCGCAACTTTTGTTGGCAACGGTTCGGCAGCGCTACTGGCCTCTAGGAGGAAGGAATGTTGCAAGGCAGGTCGTTCATCAATGCATCACGTGCTTCAGGTCGAAACCAAGGCAAATACAACAGTTCATGGGAGAGCTACCGTCCTCGCGGGTCTCGATCTCCCGTCCGTTTTCCAAAGCCGGCGTGGATTATTTTGGCCCAGTCTATCTACGACCAGCACCACGTAGAGCTGCCGTGAAGGCCTACGTAGCCATTTTCGTATGCATGTGCACTAAGGCGGTACACATGGAGTTGGTCTCCGATTTGTCCACGGAGAGATTCTTGCAGGCTCTCCGGCGATTCGTCGCGCGCAGAGGAAGGTGCACAGATCTGTATTCGGACAACGGTACGAATTTCGTTGGAGCTCGAAATCAACTGCAGGAGCTGTTCCATCTATGGAGACATTCGGAGTATCGGCAAGACCTCGCTAGATTTTGTGCCAATGAGGAAATTACTTGGCATTTTAACCCTCCCGGCTCTCCACATTTCGGAGGATTGTGGGAAGCTGCAGTACGCTCGGCAAAACACCATATACTCCGCGTTGTTGGTGTAAACCCGGTGACTCACGAGGATATGTTCACGTTGCTGGTGCAAGTGGAAGGCTGTTTAAACTCCAGGCCGCTGACTCAAATGTCAGAGGACCCAAATGACCTTGAACCGCTTACCCCCGCACACTTTTTGGTTGGTAGTTCCTTGCAATCGTTCCCAGAAACGGACCTGCGAAGGACACCTACAAATCGTTTGAAGTGTTATCAGTTGGTTCAGCAACAGCTCCAGCACTTTTGGGATAGGTGGAAGCGGGAATACCTTTGCCAGCTTCAAGGGAGATCAAAGCGTTGGAAACCACCTGTTCAATTTGAATTAGGAAGGCTAGTGGTAGTTCAGGACAAAAACCAGCCGCCGATGCGTTGGCGTATGGGTCGCATTGTAGCTGTACACCCTGGCACTGACGGGGTCGTGAGAGTCGTCACGCTGAAAACCGCCGTTGGAGAATTGAAACGAGCGGTCGAGAATATTTGCCTGTTACCAGTTCCAGAATTAGAGACCAGTGAAATTTAAGGCAGTGACCCTTCCTTTCCCGTCCCAATCGAAGAGGATTTGTCTATTTTCAGGTACATAAATCAAGATTTCTGGGTGGGTGAGAATGTCTGTGGCTCACCCTAACGCGATCATCCAATCTGAACAGTGGCAGTACGGCAGACGATTAGAGCTTGTATTGCTTTGTTCAACCGATCGCTCGATCGCCGGAGTGATATGGATAAACAGAGATCACTTTCGCTTTCTGTTGAGAGGTTGTGACGTCATCGATGCAGCGTGGTCAGTCAAGAAGAGATTATAGAATGGGGATGCTGAGCGAGAGAAGATTGGTCATCGTTGTTTCAGGTAGCAAATAGAAACTCACCACCGGTAGATCGAGTACCAATCTAGGCTCAGGTTTCGGAGAATATTGAGCAGAGTTTAGTATTAAGTAGCACACGGTCAGAATCGGTCCTGCGTGACCATCGTTTAGTTTTAAGAGAATGTGTTAGTGTTAGTCGAATAAATGTAGTGTGTACGAATTCCGTTTTAATTAAAGAGCTGTGTTTCTGTGAAAATGTTATGTGTTGTGTGATTCCTGAGTCCAAGAAGACCCACTAGGGATTTGGATAGCCATTGGATACCAATTGGAGGCAAATCCAGCCAACCCATCCTGCCCAGCGAACCACCTAGTTTCCAATCGACTAGTCGGACGAGTCGAGTCAGGTATCCATCCAACAGTGATTAAGTTCTAAAATATTTCAGGCCGAACATGTCTAAAGGTCCTATCTGCAGAAGAGAGGCTCTCTTTAGTTTCCCTCTCTTTCGTTAATATCTCAGCTGTTTATTTGTATTATGATTGTCTCCTTGCATTGAACGATGGTCAAAACAATCGTCTCTTGATTTGTACTGCAAAAGTAGTTGAAAAGTGTACCATTACTTTGCAATAATTGAAAGAGAAAGTGAACAAAGAGAGCCTCTCAAATGCAGATAGGACCTATTGAAATGTTTGGCCTGATTTCTCCTTGATTTTTTTCCAGAAATTTATTCAGGCATTCTTTCAGCAATTTCTCAATACATTCTTTAAGAAAATCTTCCATGAATTCATCAGAAATTCCCATTTTTGAGTTACGCCCTTTTAAAGGGCGTAAAGCCCAATATTCAAAGAAAAAATCGAAATATTTAGTACTCAACCATTTTTTAACGATTTTGATGAAATATTTTCCTGAAGAATTGTATTGCATTGAGTATTAGATTTGTTTAGCATAGTTTTTGTTGAAATAATTGAAGAAAATATGACGTTTTTGTGAGTTGACATAAATAAAAGTGTATTTATATGAAAATATTTCAATAATATTTGTAACTTCTCAGGTTCAAATACGGTAAGGAAAACGTGAATGTATATAAACAAAAAAAAATAAAGTAAATGAAAGGAGACCTCTTAAAAGGAGAAATTTAGCATAACATGTGAAAAGGGCCAAAGTGCTTTTTGTAAACAAACACGTTTCGATCGCTGTAAGGCCCAACTGTACCCACGTATATCTGAACCGTTTACCGATAGCCCGAAGATTTGTTTACAATAAGCACTTTTCACCTTTTCACATGTTATGCTAGAAACGATATTATGTGTGTTTGAATAAATGAAATAAGAGTTGTTGTTTTAAGCCCTTTACATACTAGTTTTATTCGCACAAGACAAAAAAAAACGAATCAATTCTGTATGAAATCATAAACACCAATATGTGATGATTTATAAATTTTTAATGATAATTACATCTAATCGTATTATTTTGATTAAGAATGTAGTGTAATATAAATATTGCCCGTTGCGAAGATTTATAGATTCCGACGCAAATAAATGATTAGGCTCATTTTCAGCGTAGGTGCATTATAAATGTTTGTATACAATGCAAAACTATCACCAACTGTGTACCTAACAACGCAGCGTAAAATATTCACCACGACGCGGTCTGTTTTTATATCTGTGGGCCCACGCAAGAAAAAAACACGCAACTAATGTTCGCACAGGAGTCTAAACAGGTGGAATCTCCGCAATAATAATACCTACACTGAATGCCGCTTTACGGTGATAAAGACCACAAAAATGTGTTTAAATTTACTATTGTAAAACATGATTATCACACCACAAACGCCGCCTGGCAGCGTGTTGTCTTATCTTTTAAAACTATGTGGACATGAGATGTAATTGAAGAGACTTAGTAAAACGATAATGCTGAAGCAAGTCTGTTTATATCTCATTTCTTTAAAAGAAATATCTATATGTTTTCGCGGTTCATTTCAACTTGGGCGCTGTCCATAATCTACGTGAGGTATCAGTTCACTTACTATGCATAAATGCTCTATTTTTCATAGTACCTAAAACCAACCTTGCTATTTTGTGAAAAAAATAGGCGAGTAGCCTTGAGTCGTTTTCAACAGTGAGCGAAAAGTCTCTCTCCACCGCAGCACCTGTGCAACCGCTCGTACGAATAGCGCGGCACCGATAGTAAATTTAAACACATTTTTTGTGGTCTTTATCACCGTAAAGCGGCATTCAGTTTAGGTATTATTATTTATAATACACTACATTCTTATTCAAAATATTACGAATAAATGTAATTATCATTAAAAATTTATAAATCAACACATATTGGTGTTCATGATTTCATACAGAACTGATTCGTCTTTTTTTTGTTTTGTGCGAATAAAACTAGTTTGTAAAGGGCTTGAGGAGAAACTTCAGAGAACACAAGCATGGCTTCCACAATGGCCGACTTGGTCCCCTACTCATGTTTTCAAGAGTACCAATTTTGGAAATTCGTAAACAAATGCTCTCGATTTGGAAAAGCTGTCTCTTTTTGCAAGTGAGCAAAGCCAGGATAAACAAGTGCGGCTGGGTTCGTTGCTTCGTTCGTCAGATGTGTGCCTCTAAAGTTTGTATGCAGAATTGCAATAGTATTTCTTGATGTTTCACCTTGAAACAACAGCTCTTCGTTCATTTATTCAAACATACATAATATTGTTTCTAGCATAACATGTGAAAAGGACCTAATTGCTTTTTGTAAACAAACATGTTTCAGAAAGTGAAATCTTCGGGCTATCGGTGAAGGGTGCAGATATTCGTGGGTACAGTTGGGCCCTAGAGCGATCGAAACGTCTTTGTTTACAAAAAGTACTTAGGCCCTTTTCACATGTTATGCTAAATTTCTCTTTATAAGAGCTTTCCTCTCATTTACTTTATTTTTTTGTTTATATACATTCACGTTTTTCTTACCGTATTTGAACCTGATAAGTTACAAATATTATTGAAATATTTTCATATAAATACACTTTTATTTATGTCAACGTCATATTTTCTTCAATTATTTCAACAAAAACTATGCTAAACAAATCTAATACTCAATGCAATACATTTCTTCAAGAAAATATTTCATCAAAATCGTTAAAAAATGGTTGAGTACTAAATATTTCGATTTTTTCTTTGAATATTGGGCTTTACGCCCTATAAAAGGGCGTAACTCAAAAATGGGCCCTACGATTTTTTCAAATTTTGTCCAGACATGCAGGATAGCCATAGAAAATGAATGGTGGGCACCGATTGGATGGAGATTTTTATTTTATAATAACGGTCTGGGGAGCACCGTGAAATACAATTACTTCTTCACAACATCCTTCTGAGATCCCTTTCACAAAAATCTTCCTTAAACTGTTTAATAAACTCCTTCATGACTTATTTTTACGAAATTTATTCAGAGTTTTCTACTATAAATTCCCAAACTGATTCCTTCAGAAATTTCTCCAGGAATCCTTAAAAAAATCTTCCATAGATTGGTTCTCCCAGAGATACTCTAATAAACTGTTTCAAGGAGCTCATTAGATATTCTTCAAAGAATATTTCCAGATATTTCTTCAAGAGTTTTTTAAGAAAGTTTGTTTAATATTTTAGAAATTACTCCAAAGATTCCTTCAAAAATTTCTCAAGGTCTTCTTTAGGAAAAACTTCCATGGATTCATCAAAAATTCCACCAGAGCTCCATCAGAAATTCCTCTTGGAAATTCTTCCCGAATTTCAAAAGGATTCCTTTAGAAAGTTATTCAAACAGTTTCACAGTATTTTTTCAGAAAATGTTTCTGAGATACTTCAAGAAATGTTTTGGAGAATCTTTCACATAATAATTGGAAAATTCTTGCAGCAGTTCCTTCAGAAAATCGTTCAGAAATACTTTAAGAAATTCGTCCATGGAGTCCTACAGAAATTTCTTCCTTCAAAAATTCTCTCTTCAATTCCTTCAGATTATTTTAAAACCTTTTTGAAGGCTTTCTTCAGAAACTCTTCCTTAGATTCCACAAGAGAATTCTCCCGGAATATCTCGAGAAACTCCTTCAGGCATTCATTCTGAAATATTTCCAAGTAACACAATCGTCACAGAAGAGTCACGGCGGTGCAATAGTCACTGTGACTTACTTTTACCAAATAAAAACTCACTTGCTAAAAGTTAGTCAGAAGTCACTGTTCTGATTAACAAAACCTGCGCCACCGTAACTCTTCTGTGACAAGTGTGTTACTTGGATTCTGGGGATTCGTTTAGAAATTCTTCAAGATATTGATATTTTTTTCTTGAACTTTTCTTCCATGTATGTTTCTCTATTTCAATACAATACTCCTCTATAACATCATTACAATACTCCTCTATAACATCATGCTGAGATCTCTTTAAGAAATTTTCATACGATTGATCAATAAATTTCTCCAAAAATTCTTCTAGTGATTTATTCAGATTTTTTTTAAGGATTCCTTCAGAAAATCTTCAATACATTCATTTCAAAAACTTGCTTGATGGATTCATTCAGAAATTCCTTGAGGAATTCTTTCAGATTCTTTTCCACGGATCTCTTTGGAAAGCTCTTTTGAAACTCCTAAAATAAGTTGAAAATGGGCAATCTTTGCGTGATGTAATTTATGAACGCTCCCTTAATCGTTCCACGGAGTTTTTTTTAGATATTCTTCAAATAAAACCCATTTTTTAAAATTTCTACCAGAATCTTCTAAGTTGTCTTTTGAAAATTCTCCCAGGGATTCCTTCAAAAAATCTTCTGGGCTACTTTAAAAGAATTCCTTCAGAAATGGAATCCATCAGAAATTGAACTCGCCAAGAGATTCCTTCACTTAATCCTACAGGTCCTTCAGAAGCTCATTCAGCGATCCTTTCGGGAATGCCTACAAACGTTCCACAGGTAAGTCACGCTGGAATTGCTTCATGATTTTTTTTAAGAAATTATAATGTTATTATAAATTCTTCTACAAACGCTCGCATGACTTCCTGCTGTGATTTTAGCAGGAACTTCTCTTGAGACTTCTGTAGAAATTCATTCACAGATTAGTTCAGGTATTCCATCCTGTTTTTTCTCGAAAATTCCTCAATGAATTTCTCCATGAGTTCTCTTAGGAACTCATGAAGAAATTTCCCCACAAATATGTTGGAAAATAATTATTCTTCTATAGATTTCTTTAAACATTCTTCTAGAAATTCCAGCAGGAATTAGACTGACTTGTAAAATTTGTATAGGTATTCCTCCAGAATTATTGCGAATTTTCTTTATCAAACTAATAAAATTGTCAAATGTCAAAACTAAAGATAATCGATGAGAACATGCTGCCAAAGGCAGGATCTGCGTAAACGAATGCTTGCATATGCTTCATTCTACCAGGCAGTCTATCTGTTTCTTTTTGATTTACCGTCTTCGAAAAGGGAAAGTTGCCTACATTTAGGCGAACCAGTATACCGTTAGTACAGTTGCCTTGTATGCAAGTCTGTTCTCTAAAAAAGGATCAAGCATTCAGCGATCAGCAGCGAACGACTGACATCGGGGTGATCGACTCATATCGGGAGAATTTACTTTTTTTACTGTCGCTTTCAGCGTAGACAGCTAGTGTTTTGTGGTAACTGAAGTTAAAGGCACTCTAGTGGTAGGGGCCTGTCCATAAACTACGTAGACTCAGAGGGGGGGGACGGGGGGGTCTGGCCAAAGTCTACGGTCCATACAAATTTCTAAAATTTTGTATGGACAAAAGTCTACGAGGGGGGAGGGGGGGTTCTGAGATTGCCAAAATTGAGTCTACGTAGTTTATGGACAGCGCCTAGGGGGATTAGGGACATAATGGACACCCAAAGCAAATGAGTACGTTAGGCCTGTATAACAGAGTAAAACTTAACATATTATCAGTTGACTTGCAACTTTAACTTGTTTCCTACGTCTTTCAATCATTTACAGCAGGCAGAAATAATGAATTGTAAACGTGTGTTTTTCGGGGCTGGCAGGAAAGATACGGGGCGAAACGGACACCCCTGCATATGGGTAATTCTCGCTGAGACCGGCCCACTATTTACACCTTGTCTTCAAAAATGTTTAAGGTGCCGATTTTCTGAAAGCCCTCGCCTAAAAAGTAAGAAAAATGCATTTGGTTACTCAAATTGATGGACCCCCCGTTTGTTAGAGCCACAACAATTTTTGCAGACCCCTCGATTTTGGTCAAATGGTGGCTCACTAAAACCGTTACAACTCGAAAGTTTCACCGAAAACCACCTCAAAACGAAATGTTGTTGAAAAGAGGAGAGATAGAGCTACTATTTACAATAATAAAAAGTTGGGTCGGCCATATTGATTTTGGCCGCCATTTTGGATTTTTATACAAAAACATTTTTTTCACCATGAGGGCAACCACCGATTTTCGAAATTTTTGCATCAATTGAAAGCTAGGACATTTATACATAACATATCAAAAAATTAGAGATGTCTTTTTCTTCTTTCAAAAGTTATCTGCCGTTTCGTAAATCTTGCCACTTTTGCGCACTGGGCCCGGTGCCGACCGTTTACATAAATGCAGCGTTTTTTCGCAGTGTTAACGAACAAGAATTAAAATTCTGAACCCACTAATGGAAAGTTGAAGGTTTAAGCTTTTCAAAACACTAAAAAAGTTATAAAAACAATGCCCGCATCATTGAGAAACAGTCAAAAACGGAAACGAACCTCCGATTTGGCCAAATTTTGCGACACGCGCCTTTGTGTATACATGCAGGCGTAAACTCGGATGCTGTTGCATGTCTTTGCCGGTGCGCATGGAAATGTATGGAGAAAACGTGGCTCAATTTACAAAACTGTAGATAACTTTTGAAAGAAGAAAAGACATCTCTAATTTTTTGATATGTTATGTATAAATGTCCCAGGGGGGTGGAAGCTCAGGTAAAATATTATCTCCTGGGCGCCCATTAAAAACACCACCCCCGGCGAAGACTGGCGCTCGAGCCTAGCTATTTAGCACTGTAGTTGGAGGAAATGCCAATGCAGAACCCGTAGCTTCCGGGAAGGTAAGCCCAGCTCCCTGGGTTAGTGGGTTGGTGTCAGGCCCTGCGAGCCAGCCGTAAAAAAGACTAGCACCGGAAAATCAACAAGAGAAGAATGCGAACCGATACCAATGGCGACGACCACAGCGACGAAAAGGGACTTGCGATTGGAAGCTCGGTACGTGGAACTGCAGATCTCTCAACTTCATCGGGAGCACCCGCATACTCGCCGATATACTGAAGGACCGCGGGTTCGGAATCGTAGCGCTGCAGGAGGTGTGTTGGACAGGATCTATGGTGCGAACGTTTAGAGGTAATCATACCATCTACCAGAGTTGCGGCAACACACGTGAGCTGGGAACAGCTTTTATAGTGATGGGCGACATGCAGAGGCGCGTGATCGGTTGGTGGCCGATCGACGAAAGAATGTGCAGGATGAGAATCAAGGGCCGATTCTTCAACATTAGCATAATAAACGTGCACAGCCCTCACTCCGGAAGCACTGATGATGACAAAGACGCATTTTACGCGCAGCTCGAACGCGAGTACGATCGCTGCCCAAACCACGACGTCAAGATCATCATAGGGGATCTAAACGCTCAGGTAGGCCAGGAGGAGGAATTCAGACCGACGATTGGAAAGTTCAGCGCTCACCAGCTGACGAACGAAAATGGCCTACGCCTCATCGATTTCGCCGCCTCCAAGAACATGGCCATTCGTAGCACCGTCTTCCAGCACAGCCTCCCGTATCGTTACACCTGGAGATCACCACAACAAACGGAATCGCAAATCGACCACGTTCTGATTGATGGACGGCACTTCTCCGACATTATCGACGTCAGGACCTATCGTGGCGCTAATATCGACTCCGATCACTACCTGGTGATGGTTAAACTGCGCCCAAAACTCTCCGTTATTAACAACGTACATTACCGGCGGCCGCCCCGGTACGATCTAGAGCGACTGAAGCAACCGGATGTCGCCACCGCATACGCGCAGAATCTCGAGGCAGCGTTGCCGGACGAGGGTGTGCTCGATGTGGCCCCTCTAGAGGACTGCTGGAGTACAGTGAAAGCAGCCATCAATAACGCAGCCGAGAGCACAATCGGGTACGTAGAACGGAGTCGACGAAACGATTGGTTCGACGAGGAGTGCAGAGCGGTTCTGGAGGAGAAGGATGCAGCGCGGGCGGTAATGCTGCAGCATGGAACCCGACAGAATGTGGAGCGATACAGACAGAAGCGGAAGCAGCAGACCCGTCTCTTCCGGGAGAAAAAGCGCCGCCTGGACGAAGCGGAGTGCGAGGAAATGGAACTGCTGTGCCGTTCACAGGAAACACGCAAGTTCTACCAGAAGCTCAACGCATCCCGCAAAGGCTACGTGCCGCAAGCCGAAATATGCAGGGATAAGGAAGGGAGCCTCCTGACGGACAAACGTGAGGTGATCGAAAGGTGGAAGCAGCACTTCGACGAGCACCTGAATGGCGAAGAGAATGTAGGCACGGAGGACCAAGGCAGCGGAGGAAATGACTATGTTGGTGCAGCAGAGGACGGGAACGAACCAACTCCCACGCTGAGGGAAGTTAAGGATGCCATCCACCAGCTCAAAAACAACAAAGCAGCTGGTAAGGACGGTATCGCAGCAGAACTCATCAAGATGGGCCCGGAAAAGTTGGCCACCTGTCTGCACCAGTTAGTAGTCAAGATCTGGGAAACCGAACAGCTACCGGAGGAGTGGAAGGAAGGGATAATCTGTCCCATCCACAAGAAAGGCGACAAGTTAATGTGTGAGAACTTTCGAGCGATCACCGTTTTGAATGCCGCCTACAAAGTGCTATCCCAGATCATCTTCCGTCGTCTTTCACCTAAAGTAAATGAGTTCGTGGGAAGTTACCAAGCCGGTTTCATCGACGGCCGGTCGACAACGGACCAGATCTTCACCGTACGGCAAATCCTCCAGAAATGCCGTGAATACCAGGTCCCAACGCACCACCTGTTCATCGACTTCAAAGCGGCATACGACAGTATCGACCGCACAGAGCTATGGAAAATTATGGACGAGAACAGCTTTCCCGGGAAGCTGACTAGACTGATAAGAGCAACGATGGACGGTGTGCAGAACAGCGTAAGGATTTCGGGTGAGCTATCCAGTTCATTTGAATCTCGACGGGGACTACGACAAGGTGATGGACTTTCCTGCCTACTATACAACATCGCCCTGGAAGGTGTTATGTGACGAGATGAGCTCAACAGCCGGGGTACGATCTTCACGAAATCCAGCCAATTTGTCTGTTTTGCGGATGACATGGATATTATTGCCAGAACATTTGGAACGGTGGCAGAACTGTACACCCGCCTGAAACGTGAAGCAGCAAAGGTCGGACTGGTGGTGAATGCGGCTAAGACAAAGTACATGCTGGTAGGTGGGACTGAGCGAGACAGGACAAGCCTTGGCAGCAATGTTACGATAGACGGGGATACTTTCGAGGTGGTAGAAGAATCCGTCTACCTCGGTTCCTTGCTAACGGCTGACAATAACGTGAGCCGTGAAATACGAAGGCGCATCATCAGTGGAAGTCGTGCCTACTATGGGCTCCAGAAGAAACTGCGGTCAAAAAAGATTCACCCCCGCACCAAATGTACCATGTACAAGACGTTAATAAGACCGGTGGTTCTCTACGGACACGAGACATGGACGATGCTCGAGGAGGACTTGCAAGCACTCGGAGTTTTCGAGCGACGGGTGCTAAGGACGATCTTCGGCGGTGTGCAGGAGAACGGTGTGTGGCGGAGAAGAATGAACCACGAGCTCGCTGCACTTTACGGCGAACCCAGCATCCAGAAGGTGGCCAAAGCCGGAAGGATACGGTGGGCAGGGCATGTTGCAAGAATGCCGGACAACAACCCTGCAAAGCTGGTGTTTGCAACTGATCCGGTTGGCACAAGAAGGCGTGGAGCGCAGAGAGCACGATGGGCGGACCAGGTAGAGCGTGATCTGGCGAGTGTTGGGCGTGACCGAGGATGGAGAGCTGCAGTTGCAAATCGAGTATTATGGCGGCAAATTGTTGATTCAGTATTATCATGAATTTGATGTGAACTAAATAAATGAAAAATGAATGAAAATGTCCCAGCTTTCAATTAATGCAAAAATTTTGAAAATCGGTGGTTGCCCTCATGGTGAAAAAAATGTTTTTGTATAAAAATCCAAGATGGCGGTCAAAATCAATATGGCCGACCCAACTTTTTATTATTGTAAATAGTAGCTCTATCTCTCCTCTTTTCAACAACATTTCGTTTTGAGGTGGTTTTCGGTGAAACTTTCGAGTTATAACGGTTTTAGTGAGCCATCATTTGACCAAAATCGAGGGGTCTGCAAAAATTGTTGTGGCTCTAACAAACGGGGGGTCCATCAATTTGAGTAACCAAATGCATTTTTCTTACTTTTTAGGCGAGGGCTTTCAGAAAATCGGCACCTTAAACATTTTTGAAGACAAGGTGTAAATAGTGGGCCGGTCTCAGCGAGAATTACCCATATGTTATGCTAATCATTTGGTTACATCGATCAGTTAAGTAATTTGCCTACGGAGATCAATTCCACAGATATAATACTCCATCTTCGAGAGTTTACATAACATCAAAGTTAATTAAATAAACTTTAGGCTAAAATACTCGGATTGATTTTTTCCAAACTCTTTAAAACGCCTAACAGTATGAAATGCGCATATATCCATTCGTAATTGCCATGTTCGTTTCGCCCCGAATCGATTACAACATCAAATTGCTATTTTAAGTAAATTCTGATGAAAACTTAAATATGTAATTCATCCATTGCTAAATCTGCGTGTACATGTAGATACGGTAGCAATTCACTTGTTTTTATAGTGTACACACTCAAACACTCGTAAGGTATTTGCTGTTGCTTCGAAATTATAAGAATTTCACCATATGAAAAGCATATCTCAATTTCAATGATATTTTGGTTATTTTGGAGCAATATAAATCGTACTTTTGAAAAATTGAACCATGACTTGCTCCTTTACACTTATACAAAGAAAGTTTAACATAAAAGTCAACGGTTTCGGCAAACCCAGGGGTGTCCATTTCGCCCCGGGTGTCCATTATGCCCCTAATCCCCCTATAATTTGCAGGCAAATATGTTCGAAAAGTTTTAATCTGTAGCCTCCAATATATGAAAGAACGTCGCGTCGATCGTTACAAGTTTATCAGTCGACGGCCAATCTCGTTTTATGTGGAAGTTTACTCGTTTTGGTCAGAAATTTTATCAGTTTTCAAATGATTTCTCTAAGATTCAGGAAATATCAGAAGGATTTTCGTTTGATAAGGGGAGAGGGAGCTTTCAGGGAAGTTTTAAAAGGTTTTCGAAGGAGTTCCAAGGCATTTCAGGGTGTTCACGTTTAGCAGACTCTCAGGATAGATTTAACCCTTTATAAGGCAGTGGCAACTATATTGCCACCTACTGTTTGTATTTTTTTTATGTTTTATAACAATTTATTACGAACTTTTTTTTTTTTGGTTTACGCAAAATTGGGATTACTAACAACGCCTGGTATTTTTTTGGTGCTAAACAAAGCTTTAACAACAATTTAGAAGCCATTTGTAGTCTCAAAAATGGCTAAATTTGACCGCGTGAAGAAAATCAGCTCAAACTTAATGTAAAATTATAGATTTGGTAAATATTTTAAGAAATAATCAAATTCTGGGTTGACATGAGCTGAACTACACAATTTATATTATGGGTGAGCCCCAATCCACTTTAAAATCTCTTTTCCGGCTTTTTGTTGAAGTCAAAAGAAGAAACGTACCCTAAACGGGCAGTGGCAAGTATATTGCCACCTAGATTTTTGAGAGTTTCTTTCAAACGAAAATTGTTTTGTACATGTAATCATGTATATAATCATTTCCATAATAGTATGCGTTGACAACTCTTCTAGTTTTCTATGCCTTATAAAGGGTTGAAGAGTTTTCTTAGGTGTCTCAAGGCACTTCAAGACGGCATCTCGCCCTAGGCAAGCAATCATCACCACGCTCACTCTACACATCTACTCTATAGGTTTTATCACAGAGAACAGACATCCAGGCTAGAACAAATTTCATTCGAAAATTTGTGTAAGGATTTGAATTTTTACTTGAGTAAGGTTGCAAACCAATACACGATGACAACACTAACGCCACCAAACACCATATTGTTACAGTCAGTGGTGAATTGAAACATTTCAAGTGGTGAATTAAATTAGTATGGGAAATTAACCGATTGCAGCGCCACGCTATTGCCACTTGTGTTGCCGATTTTAAATGGCCGTTAAATTCCTTACACAGTTTCGGAACTGGACTTGGATGTCTGTTCTCTGTGGTTTTATTTATAACGTCCACTATCGGTCAGACTTGTCTGCTAGCAACATCCACGCACAAATATCTGATCTGCTTTACGATCAACCGATGACTGATTTGGGTTCCAATCCAACCCAACCTGTATCGTGTAGGTACGGATCGGCGGTGGTATCTCACATCTCTTCAGCAAATGCTGATAAGAGTAAACTGTTTGCAGAGCATGAGATCTTGGATGCTTTGAGAGGAGACGTTGGTAAGAGGGTTGCTGATATGGGATTATGGATAGATTTTGCTCCCCGCAACTCTGTCCTCATTTGTGATTGTTGAGATCTTACTTGCAGGCTGGAAAATGGGTGTATCGATGGAGAATGGATGGTACTCTCATCCAACTAAACAATCTTGTGTTGTGTTGTGGTGTGTTGTGCGTGTAGTACATTTCACATGATAAGAAAATGATCTAAGCTTCCATTTCATACAGGACACTAAGAGAAACTTTGATGCCCTCGCGAGGCTGCTGGTAGTGAGTAGGTTACAAGTTTCGAAACGCCCGTAAACGCCAGAAATCTTTTGATATCCCTAAGCGCCTTGTATTAGCTCTGATCGCCTCTCAAAAAACTCGAAACCCAACTGGAACCTGTCTGAATCTCCTTTTTACGCCTCTGACACCGCTTGAAGCCCACTACTGGAACCCACTGAAATGCTCTTAAAATTCTTCAGGGATACTTCTGCTCAAGTAACTCTTTTACCTTAGACGTACCCTTGGGTGTACCTTTTGTAGCCTTCATCAGCATTAACGAACTCAGCACAAACCGAAGATCACGGCGTAAAGTCGCCGACATTGCATTGGAACTAAAATGTACATTTCAATCATTAACAACTTCCAAGTCTCCGCGTTTAGTCAAGATGACATTGACGAATCAAACATTTTCCAGTCAAATCCGTCACAGGTCCGTTTTTGGCACCAACATCAGTCACGGTGGGTCATCGCATCAAAAATGACCATCCATTAATTAGGGCCCCTAATTGAAATTGACGGTAAACAAACGCGCCACATCGATCCAATCGATTAGTTACCACCAAACGATGTGATGGCACAACAACAGGATCAGAATGTGGCAGAATGCCAATTCAACAGACTGAACCTATCCAACACCCCACCCCCACCCTCGTACAGTGTACAGTATTTGCAAAACGTGGCTAATTGTCTTAATTACCAAACAAATACCCCACCAATGCAATGGCCGTTTCATCGGAGAATATTCCATGTCGTTGTGCATGACGTTTGTGAATAGGTGATGGCAAAGCGACGATAAAAGGATTCAATCTTTGGTAGGAATGAAATCCTGGTGATAATCAACATGTTATAGAAATATACATCTTTTAGATATTTAATTTAACCCTTTGGGGACGGATGGGTCATATGTGCCCAGCCGAGAAAATCGACCATCACAAACGTGTTCTAGACCAGCGAGGTTGCGTCCAGAAGGGCGGAAATGCCGTCTCCAAAGGGTTAAAGCTCATCGAAATCCATTTCCAAATTGTCTAAAAAATAGAAAACAACACAAAATGGAAAAAAAAACTCGTATGGAAAGGAACTACTGCCGATCAATAGATGACACTCCATTGAATAGTTTAATTCCTCTTCTTTCTGCTTCTTTCTGACTTGTAGTTCTAATATGGATAAAGCCTGCTTTTCAGTTCATCCTGGTAAAATTTGAGGTTATAACTATTGTTTTTAAATCTTCGGTGACGACATAATTCATTCAAACCATCTACTGCTCCAACTTACATCTCGTCACGACCCATATGTCGGCGATTGGGGAAAGTGGGGTAGGATGCCATTTTTCAAACTCATTTGTTAGGCTTTCAAAGTGGTAACAACAACAAGATAATATTGCTTATGCTTACGCAAAAATATTCACTAAACTATTGTCTTTTCATCGATTTTCAGCGATTTTGCAAAACTGGTTCGTAAAACGGAAGTGGTGCAAAAAGCCCATTTGCCATGGGGTAAGATGCCACTTCATGAAAACATTAAAAAATGACATTTTCGATTCACTTACACCTCTCTGTCACGATTTTTTCGTACACTCAATACATGAAGTGTCACCCTCTCCCCGCTAAACGACGGTCGTCATATTTGAATGACCCCTAACATGGATAGCGTAGATATCAACAACCATGCACCTCCATGTGTGCCTCATTTTCCTTGGAAACACATGGCTGGTATGGTAGTAAAATCACCCGAAAAACTAATTGCAAGCACGACGAACCGGAAGTTGTCAACTTTCATTGGGAAATCAAAACATTACCCGTGGGTTTGGCGGCCTGGCATCTAGAAGGATGGTTAACCCGTAAACACCCGGGACGATCTACTTTAGGCAGAAATGCAATATCTTCTTTGTTTTTAAACATTTTTCCCTGGAACTTTTTTATAGTCAAGGGGAACAGTTGTGCTAAGAAATGCCTGGTACCTCCCCCTTTGCACCCTCCTCCCTTTTGCTGGAAGCCGAAAACAAGTGGCTTTTTTTGTTTTTTTTTTTATAACTTCCACATGTTTTTACTCAAATTTCATCTTTTTGCTAATCATCAATAGTTTTCCCTGATCCTTGGCATGCAATGTATTACTACCCATCATAGTCTGTTGAAGTTTTGATCCCAGAGCTATTCTAAGGCCTCCAAAGTACTCCGCAGTTTGTGTCACAAATTCAACATCCTATACCAAATTTTATACACGATGAATCCTCACAGAACATAGTCTACGGTACTCATAAAGCCTCAAAACACTCATTTGACCATTTCATGGTATTGGGGACATATGGCCCTATCCAGCTTTAATTCGATTTCAATTGTACATAGAGAGTAATGCTTGCTTAATTTACACCGAGATATGCATGCACCCAACTAACAATCGCAAGTCACAAACAAGCATGGGTGCTGATTTGTTGCTTTATAATAGGAATAATAGCTGAACTGAAATTATGCTGTATACACATTATGTATGCTGTATGTTATGCTGTATACACATTATTAAATGCATTCTCAATGGATTAAATGCTTTGGCTGTTTTCCTACTCTCCGCATCGACCAATGAGGCGCTAGCTTCTATGCGCGAAAAATCGCTCATGGTACATAAAATGGGTGATCTAGGTCATCCAAATTACTCTGGAATTCATTTTCTTAAGATCTACAACACCTACCATCATTTGTGTTCACTTTGTTCATGAAATTTAGTCACGTTGATGTCCTTAGACCTCGCAATGCTCGTTATTGCAACTCGAGCAACTCGATATTGTGGTAGTTGGACATTCCGTGAAATACAAATGACCTCTTAAACACTATGAAGTTTGGGTAACGACATCTACATCTGCTTTAATTGTAAAAAAATCGTGGGATGTAGTCTATACTGCTGATGGAGCCTCAGTGCACAACTATAATGTTTTGGTATACTCATGGGGTATTCCAGGCGTTCCATATTATTTGGAATTAGGACCTTCAAGTTCTCCAGTTAGCCTAGTGGGTAAGGCTATGGATCGCCAATCCGGAGACGGCGGGTTCGATTCCCGTTCCGGTCGAGAAAATTTTCTCGACTCCCTGGGCATAGTGTATCATTGTACTTCCCTCACAATATACAAATTCATGCAATGGCAAGCAAAGAAACCATCCAATTAATAACTGTGGAAGTGCTCAAAGAACACTAAGTTGAAGTGAGACAGCCCAAGTCCCAGTGAGGACGAAGAAGCAGTAAAGAAGAAGAAGAAGAAGAAGAAGAAGAAGAAGAAGAAGAAGAAGAAGAAGAAGAAGAAGAACCTTCAAGTTCAACAGGCTCTATTCTTGTTTCTGTTCACTCTATCGGCATAATTTTTTCACGATTGTGTCTGTTGCACCTGATATTGCGAGTATCTCTTTCTATGTTGGGTGTCCACTGGTATTCAAATAGACCCAATGTATTTTGAAGTATGGGTCGCAATATCTGTAAATTTTATGATAATTTTATTGTAGCGAATGTTCGCCGAATATAACCGTCACTACTCTTAGTGCCTCGGAGTGCAATTCTGATAACTTAGCAACATTCACTGGCCCAGTCAACCAGTGATCGTATAAGATGTTGACTAAGATGATAAAGTGGAGGCGATATGCCTACATTTTACATACGCCTAAATGGAGGCGTGCACGCATAAGGCCTCCACTTTATCAACTTATGCAACATCTTATACGATTACTGGTTGTCTGGGTGGTGATCTAGGTCATCTAGCACATAGTTTTCGCGACTCCCCTTAGAAATTCCCTCATTTGTTGTCTGTTACAGTAAAAAAAATCTGTCCCTCGCAACCCCCTGGATGAAAGCTGGCGACCCCCCTGGGGGGTCGCGACCCACAGTTTGGGAAACCATGATCTAGGTCATCCAAATTATTCTGGAATTAAGACCTTCAAGCTCAACAAGCTCTACTGAATCTCTTTACTTTATCGATAAATCTCCTCCAAAAAATCCTTCAGGAGTTCTTCCAAGACTTTCGCAAAGAATTTTTTTAAATATTCTTCCCAGGTACTCCTCCAAGAAATCCTGGAAAGATTCTTCCAGGAATTTTTCAAAAAAAATCCTCGAAAATTCTTCCAGGAGTTTCTCCAAGTATTCTACCAGAAATTCCTACAAGATTATCTCAATTAATCAAGAATTCCACCAGAAATTTCTTCAAGAATTTCTCCGAATTTCTCTCCAAAAATTCTTCTAAGAATTCTTCAAAGAATCCCTCTAGGTATTCTTCCAACAATTTCTCCAGGAATTCCTCATAGACTTCGGCCAAGTTTTTCTCCAAACATTCCTCCAGGAATTCCTCCAAGAGTTTCTCCAGGAATTCCTCAAAGAATGTCTCCAGTAATCTGCAGGTAATTGTCCAGAAATTCTTAAAAAAAATCACTCCAGAGATTCATCCGAGATTACTTTCAGGTATTTCTCCAGAAATACCACCAGGAATTCATGAAAAAGTGTTTCAAGGAATTGCAACAGAAACTACTTCAAGAAATCCTCCAGGAATTCCTCAATGGTTTTTTTTTCAGAAATTTCAAGAGTTCCTTCTGAATTCCTTCATGAACACCTCCAGGATCCTTCAGGAAACATTTAGTATTTCCACAAGAAAATACTCCTGAGATTACTCTAAGAATTCGTACGAGAATTTCTTCAGAGATATCCTCAGAAATTCTACCAGGAGTTCTTAAGGAACTACGGCATATTTCCTCCCAAAATTACTCAAGCTACTCCTTCAGGAATTACTCCAGGAACTCTGTCAGGAATTCCTTGATAAATTCTTCCTGGAATTCCACCAGGAAGTTCTTCAGGAATCCCTTTTATAATATCTTCAGGAATTCCCCCCCAGGAATTCATCCAGGAAATCCTCCAAGACATCTTCCTAGAACTCTTGCAAGAATTCTTTCCGGAATTCCTCCATAAAACGCTACCTTTCCCAAGAATCTAACAAGGGTCCCTCTATGACAGTGGTGCTCAGGCTGGAGGATATCGCGGGCCAAATTTGCAATTCGGGATCGACCTGCGGACCGCATAAAACATCGATGCAC
Organism: Aedes albopictus; assembly: GCF_035046485.1. Classification (NCBI taxonomy): domain Eukaryota; kingdom Metazoa; phylum Arthropoda; class Insecta; order Diptera; family Culicidae; genus Aedes; species Aedes albopictus. The sequence goes on from NC_085138.1 coordinate 379,976,692, forward strand.
AAAAACAACAAAAATAACAATTCTAAAGCATATTTATTTTAAAAATCTGAACTGTTCAATTTAGATTCATAAGTTTGGTTGAGAAAACCGTTTGAGCTTCAAATTGAAATTCAAATAAACAATTTAGAAGTTGCCCCTAGAATAGCCTTGAAGCCACTTCAAGAACTTATCAAGCAGCTTTTACAAGAATTTCTTTTGAATCGCTCCAAAAAGATTTGCAGGATTTTCTCCTGAAATTTCTTGTGGAGTTGCTCCAGAAGGTTTTCGAGAAATTTCTTGAAGTTTCTTTTAATTTGCGTAAGATTTTCGACTGGAAGTTTAATGTTTTGGAGATTTTGGCTTTCTCAGTCTAGGGAATCCAAACGATTAAATTGGCATTGGTTTCTTTTAATTTTTCTGGAATTCTCTTGGAACACCTCCAAGAACTCCTCTTAGATTCGCCTTTGGAACTGCCCTGAAGTTACTTCAGACGAATTTCGCACCAACTCGTCTTCGGGGTTGGCAGCACTCCCTCAGAATGTTATGAAATTTTGTAGGTTTCAAGACTTTACCTTTTCAAGCAACTTTGCGTATTTTGTTTTTTCAAAATTAACCTAGACTAACATTTAAAAAGAGTCAAAGTTCTTTAACCGTTTTTTTTCACAAAAAAATAACTCGAATATGATAAGATGTACAAAAAAGTGATGTATGGGTGACATTTAGAGAATTGTCCAAGCTTTCATGAAAAAATATTTTAAAAATTCTAAATACATTTTTACACGCTAAAAAATATATTTTTAAAATTAAAAGTCAATTTACAGAAAATGCCCACTTTTTTATGTTTTGAAATTTTTTTCCAAGAAAGTCAATATTGTTGCCTAACTTTCCTCCATACATCACAAGATGGGCACTTTTAAGGAAAAAACGTTTTTCTAACAAAAACTTTTTCATGTTAGTTTTTTTAGCGTGTTGCGCATTAGCCGTTTTTTTTCACAAAACATATAACTCGAATATGATAAGTTGTACAAAAAAGTGATGTATGGGGGACTGTTAAGGAATTGTCCAAGCTTTCAAGAAAACATATTTAAAAAATATAAAAAAATGTTTTACACGCTAAAAAATATCTTTTCAAAATTAAAAGTCAATTTACAGAAAAAGCCCACTTTTTTATGTTTTGAATTTTTTTTTTCCAAGAAAGACAATATTTGCCTAACTTTCCTCCATACATCACAAGATGGGCACTTTTAGGGAAAACATTTTTTTCTAAAAAAAACTTTTTCATTTTATTTTTTTTTTTCGTGTTGTGCATTAACTCGTACAGTAATGTATCCAGAATCCTAATGACAATCCATTAAAACTTAATGGGCTTAACTACTTTTTTAATATCTTAACGTGCTTGACATTGAAAACGTGCTTGATATTGGAAAGGGCTCAAGACAAATTTGCTTTTAGGGTTTTATATCAATGAAAACGCTTGTGTATTGATGAAATATGTACATACGTATATGTGTATTCAATTATTTTCTTTTCTACAATATATACATCCTTCTTTTATACATTCTATTGTAACGTTTTTTGAATATTAGATCTTTAGTCTATCTGAAACAAAGTAAACTTTTTTGGATTATCTTTTGAATTCGAAAACTTCTTCGCTTCAATTTGATTTTCAGAAATTGGCACAAATGAATGAAATTTTTGTGTACCAGGTATTGTTTTTACGTGACTGTATGTGTATAGTTCTTCAAGTTCATCCGTCATTTTTGCATATTGTTCATTTGAAATAAAGCAGAAATTCAATTTTGTTATATGTATATCTGACTGTTTAACTGCCCAGTCATACAGTTCTCGAGGAGTTGTGATTGTGTTTCCATAATCTCGAGCAAGACTTGCACGTTTTGCCATTCGCTTAAGAGTACCTCCAACAGCGTCACATGGACCTTTGCCATGTGAAGTTGCGAAGAAGTGCCATTCTGCTTCCAATCCATAATTGGACCGAAAACTGCACAAACTGGCAAATTTTTTTTGTTCTTATAATGAGCTGCTTCTCCATCTGACATGAAAGTAATTTTTGAGAAATCAATCGATTGTTTAATGAAATCCAGCAGTTTTGATATAAATAACTGAACTGCTGTTGTATCGTGTGTAAGTACTACAGATATTATTATAAAGCTCAAGTTTTCCAACTTATTTTCTTTTCTGTAGTACACTTCAAAGGGGTGAATGGTAGCTTGAGAATTATTCCAATGGTAACCTTGAGCTGAATTTTGAATGATAAATGAATAATAATAACACAAGTTTACAAAATAAAATGAAAGTCGTGAACTTCTGTCAACGACCAAAATTCTTGAAGCACAATTTAGCGCTGATTTCGAAACCGACCTTCAAAAAACTTTAAGTAGAACAGTTTTTCATAATTAGCTCAATATCGAGCTTTACAACTTTTCAAAATATGAAATTGACTAAAATTCAAATATCCTGCGTTTTGTTCAACCAATTTTAAATCTTTTTCCATAAATGAAAGCTGAATACAATACCATTCGATCATTTGAATACAGGTTTTGCGTCAGATTGATGAAATTCAAGATATTGGCAAGTTTTAGGGACGATCTCCTTCAATTTTAGCAAAATTCTCAAAATTTTTTGAAGAAATGCATTTTTTCCAATAAGAAAAAAACAATTTAAAAATTCTTTCTCGAAGTTTATTTGACATACCATATGTAGGCGAGTTACAGTAAAAATTTCAGCTCAATCGGAGCATTGATTACGGAGAATGAGATGTTTGAAGTGGGCGACTTTGCTTGAAAATAGAACAAAAATCGATTTCAAATCATGAACCTTGTATGGAAAGTCGAAAAAATTTCCGCTCTACTGTAATTTTTTTCTTTCACGTTTTCGAACTCAGGGCATGATTCTACACTAAAAATTATCATCAGCTTACCGAGTTCAAAAATGCTGTAAACTAGTGTAATCATGAGTTATAAGCTTATCAACTTTTTCTACAAAATACGGAACAAACTCGTCTATAGTCTTAGTAATAGTTTCCAAATTGCATCGATCAGTGGTTAGCCATTGTTGAAATAAAACCGATTCTTTATCATTCGCTTCTAATAATGATGTTAGTTCACTGGTTCTAGGCACACAATAATACAATTTCAGCAAACAGAATGCTGTTTTAAGCATTCAGATATCAAAACAAGCTGAGAAACAGGTTCTATTCCAGTTGGGATGTAACGCCAAGAAAAAGAAGGCACCCAATCAAACAAAGTTGTAATGCCCATTGATTGTTATTAAATGGGTATAAGGATTCTTGATACATCCTGTACGAGTTAATGCGCAACACGCTAAAAAAATAACATGAAAAAGTTTTTGATAGAAAAACTTTTTTTCCTTAAAAGTGCCCATCTTGTGATGTATGGAGGAAAGTTAGGCAACAATATTGACTTTCTTGGAAAAAAATTTCAAAACATAAAAATGTGGGCATTTTCTGTAAATTGACTTTTAATTTTAAAAATATATTTTTTAGCGTGTAAAAATGTATTTAGAATTTTTAAAATATTTTTTCATGAAAGCTTGGACAATTCTCTAAAAGTCCCCCATACAACACTTTTCTATAGGTCTTGTCATTTTTGAGTTACACCGATTTTAAAAAAATCTTCGAAAAAAAGTTAGGCCCTCTTCAAATGTTACTCTTGAAAATTTTCGAAAATTTAAGTATGCAAAGTTGCTTATAAAAACCTAGTCTTTATGCCCACCAAGTTTCATTCGATTCTGAGAGGGTGTTGCCAACCACTGGTCGAGTTGGCGCGAAATTCGTCTTCAGGAATGCCTCTCTTATCGTTTCCAAGAATTTCTCCTAGAATAGCTTCCGGATTTTTCCGAAAATTTTCCAGGAGTTTCTTGAAAATTTTAGTAAATTCTTTCCATAAGTCTCTTCTAAAGTTGATGAAATGCTGCATCATTAAATTTCTTCAAAAAATAGATTTTTAAAAAATGTTTCTGGAAGTTTCTTTTAAATTATCTTCTAAAGTTGCTGCATAAGTTGCTTTAAATTTATTGTTCAAATTTTCCTCAGGCGTTCTAGGCATCTTTTGTGTCTTGATGCAGTTGGTCCTGGAATCTTGTTTGTAAAGACCGGTCCAGAAAGTATGGACGCAGTAAGAAAATACTGGCATTTTCAAACTATTGATGACTAGTTCTTTTTGAAAGCTATATCCTGTTGGTCAACCTATTTTCTCAGCATTTGTATAGCGGTTTTTGCGATTCTAACTGTGTGTTTCAAAATACAAGAACTTTCAGCGGAGCATCGTTGAAAAAATGTGCACAAACGATGTACAGAGTTTGAAAGGTCACTTAGGAAATGAACAAACTATGATGGGAGTAAGTGAGAAAATCGTGCAAGCAGCAATCAGTAACCACGGTGGGGATAAGACGTTTAAGCATAGGCAAAAATTGGGTAAAAAATAAATATCCTGCTAACCCTGCTAACCCTCGTTGTTTATCCAATGAAGGTGTTTGAGCACAAGAAAAAACCTTCTAACTAACACAGATCGGGGTATGACCAATAAAGTTACCATTTCGAATTCCAATGTTCATCGTGGCAAAGAACGTTTGAATTTTCGATCCTATAGTAAGCAGAAACAGCAAAAACGAAGCCCGAAACAAGAACCATTGATCAGATCCAGACAACTGAAGACTAAGTGCGTCCATACTTTCTGGGGCAGTCTTTAGTTACTCCTGAAAATTATCTTTTTGTTGCTCGAGGAATTTATTCTAAAGATGTTTAAGAAATTTGTGTTACAGTGGTACCAGAACATTTTTCTAGGAGATACTCCTATAATTTCCATGCAGTATCGCCACAACTTTCTCATTGAGTTTCTTTAGGTTTATTTCTCTCGTTTGTCGGGTGAAGATCACTGCGTCCAGATTTTAGAACTATTGTAATATACCCTTTTGCTGTGAGGTACGCAAGTTATCTCAGTAACATATTTGTCACTGAGATACCTTGGTATCGACTGAACTCAAGACGATCTATTATTGATGAATAGAGATCCTGAGTTACAGTATGTGACTCCCCCATTCTGGCGAGACTAGCTTTATGAAGCCAACCACGTCCTTGGGAGATAAGGTCCATATGTCAGCAGGCCCTAAAAAGGGCCTTCGCTTAGAGTTACTTAAAAATTTTATCCAATAATGTTTCCTGGAGTTTCTCCAAAATGTATCCAAATGTTATAAAATAACTATAAGATGGCTTCATGACTTAGCAGAACGGATAGTTCTTTTTGTTTATTTATCATTTAATTTGTGTTCAACACTGTGAAAATTGATCAGCAATTTTTTTTGTTTCGTTTCTTAATAAATTTAACGAGTTATTTCAAATAATTGTTCAAAAATTTCGATTCTTCTTAAAGTACTCCGCGGGCCGCATCTGAAGGCTTGAAGGGCCGCAGGATGAGCACCACTGCTCTATGACTTCTGCCAAGAATGCCTTCAAGAATTCCTCCACAAATACCTCAGAGGATTTTTTCAAGATACTCCTTCAAGAATTCATCCAAAAAAGCCCCACCAATTTCTTCATGGATACCTCCAAGATTCTTCTGGAAACCTTAAGAAATTCCTCAAGAAAATACTCCTGGGACAACTGCAGGCATTCTTCCGAGGAACTGCTCCAAGACTTCTCCAGAAATTTCTCCAAAAAATCCTTGAAAATTTTTTTCAGGAATTCCTCCAAGAATTCCTACAAGAATTCTACCAGGAGTTTGTCCAAGAGTTTCTTGACGAAATGTTTGTATGTATAAAGTCCTGTGGGAATTCCTGGAGTTTTTCTGGAAGAATCCATGTAGCGTGAAGGAATGTTGTAAAACATCCTGGGGGTATTCTTAGAGGAATTCCTGGAGGATTTACTTAAAGAAGTCCTGAAGGAACTCCTGGAGGAATTTTTGAAAAACTTTTTTTGTAACTTTTATTTCCTGGAAAAATTCCTGGAATATTCCTTGTAGGAATTCCTGGAGTACTTCCTGGAATAAATCTTGGAGGAATTCCTGGAGTATTTCTTGGATTAATTCCTGGTATTTTGGAGGTCATTTGTATTTTACGGAATGTCCAACTACCACAAAACAGTGAAAACTGATGCTTCACAAATCGATTATTTTCATCAAATTTTCAGCCAGAAATGACCTTGTGGGTATTTTTAACGGACAGTGGAGGCTTATACGATCATGCTAACATCATCATAATGTGTAAATACCCTCTGAATCTGTTTGATTTTGACTTAAATTCAAACTAATGTCCTCTAGGGGTCCAAAATTCAACCGTTACCCTATACTGGTGATTTTTTATACAAAATGGTTAAGCATAGCCCTTGGCTACCAGAGCACGGATTACGTACAAAAGGCTGAATTACGAATGGCTTAAATAACAAAATTCTGAAACACGAAAGGTGGAAATAGTAAAAGGCTGAGTGCATCAAAAAGCTGAAATAACATAAGGCTGAAATCAGTAACAAATTTTGAAAACGACGTATAATCAATGCTACACCATTGATTATACGTCGTTTTCAAAATTTGTTACTGAAATAGTGATTCAACTAGTTTTCAAACGGCAACAACCAAAAGATTAACCTCAACACTAACAACTCAAACATACAGATATTTTACTCTAATTGGGAATAATTTCATTCATACACTGCTTTTACGGTCTATTTCAGAATTTGCTGATTGGTCGATTACAAAGCCATGGCAATCGTATTAGTTTTACTTGAGCTCAGGTGATAGCTTGAGCTTCTACCGTCTAATAGTTCATAATTGGCACAAATTTCCCAAATGGAGGAGAACGTGCCTCTGGAGCCGACCTACTGAAGTCATTTTTGGGGAACATGCTTCAGTTACTATGTTCTGAAACGAAAAGTTTCATGGCTGGCCATAATGTTATGCATTATTGAACGGCTGCATTACTAGGACAGTAGTTCTCAAAATAATATTATATATTTCGCAGAAGGGACTATCTCTGATGATATTGTTAGTAATTGTGATGACATCAATCTCCAAAGCAACATGACTCGAAAGAACAATTAACGATATAAAAATTTTGGTATGTATCATTAGCTTCTTCACTAAGCTCATATCCACAATTAAAGCCCATTCAAAGGGATCAGGTATCAGTAGGTCAGCTCCAGAGGCACGTTCTCCTTTATTTGGAAAATTTGTGCCATATGCCATATGCTAAGGGTTACACGTTCGATTCGTGATCGGGCCATGAATTTTCTATTATGGAAATTTCCTTGACTTCCTTTGGCATTGAGTATCTTCGTGCCTGTTACACGATATACCAAGCTGAGAAGCAGGCTTTATCTCAGATGGGCGTAACTCCAAGAAAAGGATGAAGTGCTATAATTTATACATGCATTTTTGTTTTTACAGCCTTTTCAATTTTCAGCCTTTTGTGAATTCAGCCTTATGTTACGGTATCTTAATTTCAGACGGGATGATAACATAAGGCTGAATTACAAAAGGCTAAATGCACAAAATGCTGAACACGAAAGGCTGAAACTATATAATAGTAACATAAGGCTGAAACCACAAAAGGCTGAAAACAAAAAAAGCTGAAAGTGCATAAACGCAAGAAATGAGTCAAAAGTTTGGATTTGGTCAAAAGAATAATTACATACATACATTTTTTTGTTCAACATCATTAAGACAAGACATAATCAACAATAGTACGCAGCAATACTCGGTTTGTGGCTGCCGTTCTCCATCCTCGGTCGCGCCCAATGCTCGCCAAGTCACGCTCCACCTGGTCCGCCCATCGTGCTCTCTGCGCTCCACGCCTTCTTGTGCCAACCGGATCCGTTGCAAACACCAGCTTTGCAAGGTTGTTGTCCGGCATTCTTGCAACATGCCCTGCCCAACGTATCCTTCCGGCTTTGGCCACCTTCTGGATGCTGGGTTCGCCGTAAAGTGCAGCGAGCTCGTGGTTCATCCTTCTCCGCCACACACCGTTCTCCTGCACACCGCCGAAGATCGTTCTTAGCACGCGTCGCTCGAAAACTCCGAGTGCTTGTAGGTCCTCCTCGAGCATGGTCCATGTCTCGTGCCCGTAGAGGATCACCGGTCTTATTAGCGTTTTGTACATGGTGCATTTGGTGCGTGGGTGAATCTTTTTCGATCGCAGTTTCTTCTGGAGCCCGTAATAGGCACGACTTCCGCTAATGATGCGCCTTCGAATTTCACGGCTCACGTTGTTGTCAGCCGTCAGTAAGGATCCAAGATAGACGAATTCCTCCACCACCTCGAAAGTATCTCCGTCTATCGTAACATTACTACCCACATGGATCCGGTCGTGTTTGGTTCCGCCTACCAGCATGTACTTTGTTTTTGAGGCATTCACCACCAGTCCGACCTTTGCTGCTTCGCGTTTCAGGCGGGTGTACAGCTCTGCCACCGTTCGAAATGTTCTAGCGATAATGTCCATGTCGTCCGCAAAGCACACAAATTGACCGGATTTTGTGAAAATCGTTCCCCGGCTGTTGAGCCCGGCTCGTCGCATCACACCTTCCAGCGCGATGTTGAAGAGTAGACATGAGAGTCTGTCACCTTGTCGCAGTCCCCGGCGAGATACGAATGAACTGGATAGTTCACCCGAAACCCTTACGCAGTTTTGCACACCGTCCATCGTTGCTTTAATCAGTCTAGTCAGCTTCCCAGGAAAGCCGTTTTCGTCCATGATTCTCCATAGCTCTGCGCGGTCGATACTGTCGTATGCCGCTTTGAAGTCTATGAACAGGTGGTGCGTTGGGACCTGGTATTCACGGCATTTCTGGAGGATTTGCCGTACGGTGAAGATCTGGTCGGTTGTCGACCGTCCGTCGATGAAGCCAGCTTGATAACTTTCCACGAACTCATTTGTTTTAGGTGACAGACGACGGAAGATGATCTGGGATAGCACTTTGTAGGTGGCAATCAAAATAGTGATCGCCCTGAAGTTCTCACATTCCAAATGGTCGCCTTTCTTGTGAATGGGGCAGATTACCCCTTCCTTCCACTCCTCCGGTAGCTGTTCGGTTCCCAGATCCTGACTATCAGCCGATGCAGACAGATGGCCAACTTTTCTGGGCCCATCTTGATGAGTTCAGCTGCGATACCATCCTTACCAGCTGCTTTGTTGGTTTTGAACTGGTGAATGGCATCCTTAACTTCCCTCAGCGTGGGAGTTGGTTCATTTCCGTCCTCCGCTGCACTGGCGTCGTCGTTCCTTCCGTTGCCGTGGGCTCCCGTGCCTACGTTCTCCACGCCGTTCAGGTGCTGATCGAAGTGCTGCTTCCACCTTTCGATCACCTCACGTCCGTCCGTCAAGAGGCCTCCGTCTTTATCCCTGCATATTTCGGCTCGCGGCACGAAGCCGTTGCGGGATGCGTTGAGCTTCTGATAGAACTTCCGTGTTTCTTGGGAACGGCACAGCAGTTCCATTTCTTCACACTCCGCTTCTTCGGTTGCTTCAGTCGCTCTAGGTTGTACCGTGGCGGTCGCCGGTACCGTGCATTATTGATGACGAAGAGTTTTGGGCGCAGTTTGACCATCACCAGATAGTGGTCGGAGTCGATGTTGGCGCCACGATAGGTCCTGACGTCGATAATGTCGTAGAAGTGCTGTCCGTCAATCAGAACGTGGTCGATTTGAGATTCCGTCTGCTGTGGTGATCTCCAGGTGTAACGATAAGGGAGGCTGTGTTGGAAAAAGGTGCTACGTATGGCCATATTTTTGGAGACGGCGAAATCAATGAGTCGTAGGCCGTTTTCGTTCGTTTGCTGGTGGGCACTGAACTTACCAATCGTCGGTCTGAATTCCTCCTCCTGGCCTATCTGAGCGTTCAAATCTCCTATGATGATCTTGACGTCGTGGCTTGGGCAGCGATCGTACTCGCGTTCGAGCTGCGCGTAAAATGCGTCCTTGTCATCATCAGTACTTCCGGAGTGTGGGCTGTACACGTTTATTATGCTGAAGTTGAAGAATCGGCCCTTGATCCTCAACCTGCACATTCTTTCGTCGATCGGCCACCAACCGATCACGCGCCTCTGCATGTCGCCCATCACTATAAAAGCTGTTCCCAGCTCACGTGTGTTGCCGCAACTCTGGTAGATGGTATGATTACCTCTAAACGTTCGCATCATAGATCCTGTCCAACACACCTCCTGCAGCGCTACGATGCCGAACCCGCGGTCCTTCAGTAGATCGGTGAGTATGCGGGTGCTCCCAATGAAGTTGAGAGATCGGCAGTTCCACGTACCGAGTTTCCAATCGCAAGTCCTTTTTGTTCGCTGGGGTCGTTGCCGTTGGTCTCGGTTCGTATTATTCTGTTGCTGATTTTCCGTTACAATGGTTTTTTACGGCTGGCTCGTAGGGCCTGACACCAACCCCCTACTTTCCGGAGGACCATAGTGCACAGTTGAGCTTAGAGTCCTTCCCTGGCACTCGGACGTAGATCAGCCGCCCGTAACATGGGGATCAGACGCTGTTGTGAGCCGCTCCTCCTGGAGAACAGACGCTCAGGTTTGCCGAAGCAAACCCCCCCTTCCCTGTCAGCCTACGACCAAAGTTCCCACCGGGGTTGGTTACCCGAACTTCCCTAAGGTTGCTCATAGTTTCCGGCCGGTACCGCGTGGAGATAGGGATCCCCAGAGCACTGATTGCCGTGAAATTTTCATTGCAGCTAAAAATAACTTGAAAGTTTATTCCTATGAATTGTGTGTATTTCTCTCCATGCGTCATCCAAAAATTGTTATTTAAAAAAAAACTCACAATCTTGAAAATGTGGATGCTAAGGTTAATTACATGCTTTTTACAAAGATGTTCAGCAAGTCATGGACATCATAATGAGAAGCAGTTTGGTTCCCAATTCTGCCGATAGGTAACGCCAGTGAGCATGGAAAATAAACATTTCTAACTAGTTCTATCTCGTGATCCTGATGAGATAGAAAGTTCAAGTCTTCAGCAAAGATGTTCGTGAGATAATGGGCATCACAATGACAAGCAGTTTGGTTCGCAATTCTGCCACTAGGTGACGCCAGTGAGCATGGAAAAATAAACATTTCTAACTAGTTCTATCTCGTGATCCTGATGAGATAGAAAGTTGAAGTCTTGAGCAAAGTTGTTCAGAAGGTCATGGGCATCATAATGAGTAGCAGTTCGGTTCGCAATTCTGCCACTAGGTGACACCAGTGAGCATGGAAAAATGCGCATTTTTAACTAGTTCTATCTCGTGATCCTGATGAGATAGAAAGTTCAAGTCTTCTGCAAAGATGTTTGTGAGGTTATGGACATCATAATGGCAAGCAGTTAGGTTCGCAATTCTGCCACTAGGTGACGCAAGTGAGCATGAAAAAATACGCATTTTTAACTAGTTCTATCTCGTAACCCTGATGAGATAGAAAGCTCAAGTCTTCGGCAAAGGTGTTCGTAAGGTAATGGGCATCACAATAACAAGCAGCTTAATTCGCAGTTCTGCCGCTAGGTGACGCTAGTGAGCATGGAAAAATGCGCATTTTTAACTAGTTCTATCTCGTTATTCTGATGAGATAGAAAGTTCAAGTCTTCAGCAAAGATGTTCGTGAGGATATGGACATCATAATGACAAACAGTTAGGTTCGCAATTCTGCCACTAGGTGACGCAAGTGAGCATGAAAAAATGCGCATTTCTAACTACATAGTTCTATCTCGTAACCCTGATAAGAAAGAAAGTTCAAGTCTTCAGCAAAGTTGTTCAGAATGTCGTGGACATCATAATGAGAAGCAGTTTTGTTCACAGTTCTGCCGCTAGGTGAAGCTAGTTAGCATGAAAAAATGCGCATTTTTAACTAGTTCTATCTCGTGATCCTGATGAGATATAAAACCCAATTATTCGGCAAAGTTGATAGGGTCTTTTGGCCGAATTATATCAATAGAATTTAAAGGCGTTAATTTCAAGTTCATCATTCTTTTTTCGATCGAACAGTATTCGGTCAATTGATCCGGAATCAAGGAAATGTTAGATGTGACTTTTATTATCAATTATATTCTAGTGAAGGATCGGCTTTATCGTTACAACTATTGTTAAGAACGGCAACGCAGTATTGAATTGGCAGCTCATTCCTACAAATCTAGTACTTCACAGATCGTGCTCTTTTTAATGTGTCGTCTAATTTTCACGTTTTCCTAGTGTGTTACCAATCATCTTTGACAAAGACAATCAACCATCGTGATTCATTATCATATCATTCAGTATGGTTTTCTATATTGTCTTCCTATTGTATGTATATCAAATCACTGAAGAGTGATAATACCATTTGAAACGAGAAAGTACAAATTTTGGTCATTATTCTAATCCCTCTTCATAAACGAATTCAAAAATAATAAAAATCGTGTTGAGGCAGAGACCGCACCGCTTATGCCGAGTGTGTGTTAAATTTATCAACCTTAAGCAGCATTCTCATTGCATTGTTCTTCTGGCTCTGGGTGGAACCAACTTTTCCGTACACTTGGTGGTGTAATATGGTAGCCGTAACCCATGATCCGGAGGCCACACAATTAAATGAGCAATTTCAAAATGATATGAGATTCACCATGCATATCTGGGGGTAAAATTTGTTTGCAATTATATTCATCTTGTATGTCGCTGCACAATGTGGCAAGTGTTGCCGGATGGATAGTTTGTTCAATTGGCTCTAACTTCAATAACCTTTAATGGTTTCAAGCTCATCATGACGAATTGTGTTGTGATTTAGAGAGTCCCACCGAGATACCACGTTCCAGAAGTTTTAAGGCCCACAAACTGAAAAAAACATATCCGACATCACTGCCGAGACCTCCTACAAATGATTCTCGGAAAAGTGCAGCCTTAGTCAGTACAGTATAGTATAACTCATCGAGACGCGGTACATCTGCCAGAAAAGTTGCAAATTAAAAGCGATTGTTAGGTGGTAGGAGGCATACTCTTTGAGTGCTGGGTGTAGGTAGGTGCATGCAATCCTCATTGTGTGGGATTCGTGGGGTCAAGTTGAGCATCTGCTGCCGGTTTTCTAATAGTAAATGCAAAATAGTTTACATTTATGGAAAAAGTTTTTTTCCACAACCGTATGTGGGGATGCTGTTACGAATATTGCCAATTCCTGAGAAGGTCGGAACTGCACATACGTACATACATGTATATGTACACAATGAATAAAATAAATTAATTCGGTTTCCCAACTGCTAACTAACTTGATTCTTTTGTAATGAAGAGTCCAGAAAGTTGTTTCTGAAAACAATTTTGCATGTTGGTCAGAGATCCATCAAAACTTTAATAGGAATAACATATACATATAATATATTGAAGGATAAGTTCAAAAATTACAATCTTTCTGAAGGGGAAAAAATGACAAAAATGTCGGTATGAAGAAAACAACTTCAAAGCATCCTTTAAATTTCACACCCAATTTAAGCCTATCACAGATGGTAATCATTTCGCCAGATTTGTGAAATACCTGCCTGGCTTTGCTCGTTTCCCGTCGAATCACCTTCACCGAGATCCGTTTGTCAGTCGCCAGCCGCGCCCCATAAAAAGCACATTCTTTAGCGAAGAAACCATCAAGCTATTGAGCCATCTCCCACGTATTAGGTACACGGTGGGTATTACACGTCGAGACCAGGCACGTCTTCGAGAAACGCTTACAACGGGGATCGTGAAATTGTTTAAGCAGCTATTATATCCAAAAGTTTTCCCGCCACCATACTAGGAGAATGGCAGTTCACATACGTAACGTAGTTAGGACGCAGCAACAACGCCAGACACGCTGCTGGAACAAAAGGGCAAAGTTTTCTACTCTTCGGAAGTTTGCCAGCCAGGACCAGGACCCAAGAAGGTTGGCGTTTTCCTTTGGTGGGATACTACTACCACCACCGTGGCTGATTGTGGAGTATACGGTAGGTGTAAATTTAGGTTGTTCCCCACTACTGTCGATGACGTTGGGGTGCCTGGTTTCCTTGCTGTTGTTGGTGTTGCCCTACCAGGTTGGTAGGGGGCGGTAATTTGGCAGGATCTGGTTGAATTGTTGAAAGTTGCTCATTGTTACAGCATTCGTTGTCGATGGCAGACAGAGAAATTTCAACAAAGCGTCTCATGGAAACACTATTGCAGAACGTGAGCTCAATAGGTGTTGGTGCTTTGAATAGTACTAAGTACAGGCTAAACAATGAATATATCCCATACCTAGTCATTTTTGTGCCGATATGATTTAAGGGTCCTAAGCAACACGTGTGTGCTGAATTTTTGCAGTAAAACCAGTTCGTATTTAGCACGTAGTCAAATGTCGATGAAATTTCGTAACTATTTTATATCCCAGGAAACTATCCTGCATGATCCTGCAACAATGCATCCTGCATGAATTCTTTCAAATTTTGGATTGAATTTGCGTTGGATTGGATTTGGATTGGATTTGGATTGGATTTGGATTGGATTTGGATTGGATTTGGATTGGATTTGGATTGGATTTGGATTGGATTTGGATTGGATTTGGATTGGATTTGGATTGGATTTGGATTGGATTTGGATTGGATTTGGATTTGGATTGGATTTGGATTGGATTTGGATTGGATTTGGATTGGATTTGGATTGGATTTGGATTGGATTTGGATTGGATTTGGATTGGATTTGGATTGGATTTGGATTGGATTTGGATTGGATTTGGATTGGATTTGGATTGGATTTGGATTGGATTTGGATTGGATTTGGATTGGATTTGGATTGGATTTGGATTGGATTTGGATTGGATTTGGATTGGATTTGGATTGGATTTGGATTGGATTTGGATTGGATTTGGATTGGATTTGGATTGGATTTGGATTGGATTTGGATTGGATTTGGATTGGATTTGGATTGGATTTGGATTGGATTTGGATTGGATTTGGATTGGATTTGGATTGGATTTGGATTGGATTTGGATTGGATTTGGATTGGATTTGGATTGGATTTGGATTGGATTTGGATTGGATTTGGATTGGATTTGGATTGGATTTGGATTGGATTTGGATTGGATTTGGATTGGATTTGGATTGGATTTGGATTGGATTTGGATTGGATTTGGATTGGATTTGGATTGGATTTGGATTGGATTTGGATTGGATTTGGATTGGATTTGGATTGGATTTGGATTGGATTTGGATTGGATTTGGATTGGATTTGGATTGGATTTGGATTGGATTTGGATTGGATTTGGATTGGATTTGGATTGGATTTGGATTGGATTTGGATTGGATTTGGATTGGATTTGGATTGGATTTGGATTGGATTTGGATTGGATTTGGATTGGATTTGGATTGGATTTGGATTGGATTTGGATTGGATTTGGATTGGATTTTTATTGGATTTGGATTGGATTTGGATTGGATTTGGATTGGATTTGGATTGGATTTGGATTGGATTTGGATTGGATTTGGATTGGATTTGGATTGGATTTGGATTGGATTTGGATTGGATTTGGATTGGATTTGGATTGGATTTGGATTGGATTTGGATTGGATTTGGATTGGATTTGGATTGGATTTGGATTGGATTTGGATTGGATTTGGATTGGATTTGGATTGGATTTGGATTGGATTTGGATTGGATTTGGATTGGATTTGGATTGGATTTGGATTGGATTTGGATTGGATTTGGATTGGATTTGGATTGGATTTGGATTGGATTTGGATTGGATTTGGATTGGATTTGGATTGGATTTGGATTGGATTTGGATTGGATTTGGATTGGATTTGGATTGGATTTGGATTGGATTTGGATTGGATTTGGATTGGATTTGGATTGGATTTAGATTGGATTTGGATTGGATTTTGATTAGATGTGCATCCTCTAGTCGTCTTGCAGTCTTTCTCTAATCGTATTTTAATCGTGTTCTATTCATCTTTAGTCATCTTCTAGTCATTTTTTTCGTCTTTACATCGTCTTCAGTTTTCTTTCAGTCTTCTTTTAGTCATCTTTTAGTTGTCTTTCAGTGGTGTTTTGGTTGTTTTCCAGTCGTCTTTTAGTAAATTTCTTGTCGTCTTTCAGTTGCCTCTCAATCGTCTTTTGGTCGTCATTCTTTCAGTCATTTTACAGTCGTTTTTCAATCGTCTTTCAGTCGTCTTTTATTCTTTTGGTCGCCATTTACACGTCTTTTATGCGTCTTTTGGTTGTCATTTACTCGTCTTTTAGTTGTCTTCCAGTCGTCTTTCAGTGATTTTTTAGTTGACAATTAGTCGGCTTTAAGCCGTCTTTAAGTCGTCATCCCAACGTCTTTCAGTCGTTTTTAGTCGTCTTTAGGCCGTATTTCAGTCGCCTTTCAGTCGCCTTCCAGTCGTTCTCCAGTCGTCTTTCAGTCATCTTTCAGTCGTTTTTTAGTCGCCTTTGAGTCGTCTTTCAGTCGTTTTCAGTCGTATTAAGCCGTCTTTCCAACGTCTTCTAGTCGTTTTTAGTCGCCTTTTGGTTGTATTCCAGTTTGTCATTCCAACGTCTTTCAGTAGTTTTTAGTCGTCTTTTTAACGTTTTTCAGTCGTCTTTCAGTCGTGTTTTCATTGTCTTTTAGTAGTCTTTAAGTCGTCTGTCATCGTCTTCTAGTCGTCTTTCAATCGTTTTTTAGTTGTCATGTTGTCGTTTTTGGTCGTATATCAGTCGTTTTTCAGTCGTTTTAGTATTTTAGTCGTCTTTTAGTCGTCCTTCAGTTTTGAGTACTTACACAGCTATTAATTAATTTCATTCTTCAAGGAGCGGACCTGGTGTGATGGTTAGAACACTTGACTATCACGCCGAGGACCTGGGATTGAATCTCACTCCCGACAAACTCGCAAAATGTGAGTTCTTCCTTCGGAAGGGAAGTAGAGCGTGGGTCCCGAGATGAACTAGCCTAGGGCCAAAAATCTCGCTAATACAGATAAAAAATGCATTCTTTGCCTGCCTAGCATGATTGTATTGCTAGGCTATTGCGTGGTAAGCATAATATGAGCTGATATAATATGAGCTGAGCATGAGCTCAGACATTGCGAAAATTTCCAGACCGGAACGAGAGTTGATCCCAGAGACGGCGGGTGGGCAATGATGGCACAAATGTCCCAAATGGAGGATAACGTGCCTCTGGAGCCGCCCTTCTGATACCTGGCAATGCCACGCCTCGTTCACTAGGCTACCTGGAGACCCCAAAATTAGTGAGAAACGATGTCCACTTATGAAAATCCTCGCCATGTCACGATACCCGAGTAGAAGTAAAAATCAAAACAATATCATCATTTGATATTCCTCAGTGAAGTACTCAATATCAAAACTAGCTGTTGGTTTGTTTGACATAAGAGATAAAAGATCAAAAATAAGATCAAAAATTAGTATGGGGAGGAACATAATAATATCTCATTTTGATGTTATAAGATCAGACTAATATCTGGGGAGATCTGGGCTGTAGCACATCTAACCAATATCATAAAATGATCTGACAGATGGATTAGAGTAAAAAAATAGAAAAATGGCCGCGACCAGAATCGAACTTATGACCTTGTGATTTATAAGCAGTGACATTACCACTGCACTACGACTCATATTTGAAAATAGGAGGTAACAAGAGCATCAAGTTCTACGTTTTCCAAGGTGTTTGCGAGTCATGGTAGTTGTGTTGGTTTGGTTCCGCCATGTTGTAGATGAGTGTGTGAAAGAACTAATTATGATCTTGAATAGTAGTTTTCATATCTTACAATTTTCGGATGTTATAGATGAATGTGTGAAAGAACTGATTTTGATCTTGAGCAGTAATTTTCAGATCTTTCGATTTCTGGATGTTGCAGATGGAAGAGTGAAGAGCTAATTTTGATCTTAAGCAGTATTTTTCAGATTTTGCAATGATAAATGTTCTGTTGTAGAATATTAGCACAGTTTCGACCCAAAATTTGTAAACTGAGGCAATAGCATGGAAAATAAAAATGAATTAAAGCTCAATTGAGAGTTGTGTATTTTCCTGAACTAAAAGAGCACTTTTCTCTAGATGATTTCACATTTTATGCCTATGCTACGAATTGTTAACAAAGCTAGTGATCCAAACTTCAAAAACAACATGTGTAGAAACATGTTTGGTTTATTTTGCGCCTAAAACAGGACGAATTTCCACCAATAGGACGCAATCAGTAAAGTACTAGATTGTAGTAATGAGCTGAATTTTTGTCTGGTGAGAAGGTAAATTATCAATCTCCGCAACGAAATGACGCAAAAAGCCTGGCTATTATGATTCCTTGCCTAACCTCATGGTGTTTGAGCAAAACTTTGAGTAACTGTGTTATTGTTTTCTCCATGTCTTTTCCTAAGTTTTATTCCAAGAGTACCAAATAAGGCAAGAAGTCACGCCTCCTGCATAATTTCGTTGCAGAAACTTTTATGCCGTTTTTAAAGAAAAGCAAATATCGATCCATATCCATCGATATCCATTTATTATGTAACGCTAAATTCGACATTTTTGAACTCGGTGGGTGATTCATTAGGGTCTGGCGGCCACCATAATGTGTTTGTTTGATAACTTCAACTTTTTTGTATGGACCGTAGCGCTAGGCTACGCTAGGCTGCACACCAAATTTCGATTTTTCCATCCAGCAAAATAAATTGCTGGAAGGGTATCAGCAAACTATAGGTTGCCGTAAATGCAGCAATCATAACTGAAACACCAGCAAAAGTGCTGTCAAACACTTAACATATACATGATCACTTTTTGCGCGCCTTTGTCCGAAACACTTCGCAAGCAGAAGGACCTGAGAATTCCCCCAAAAAAGTTAAAAATTTCATCGTATTTACCATTAAGATTCAATGCGCCACTTCTTCAATGAGCATTCCTTCTGTTTGTGGTAAAGAAACACGGAAATCTAGTTATAAAGAACATTTTTTATCAATGTTTGTTTCAATTAAAAAGAAAAAAGGAAAAAAATCCGGCTGGACTCCACCTCGGACAAAATTGCTGAACGATCAGCAAAACAAGCTGTCAAAACGCATTGCTGAAAACTCAGCAAGAATTATTTTGCTGATTGGATTACTGGTTTTACAGCTTGTCAAAAACCAGCAAAATATTGCTGGTTTCCAGCGAAATAAAAATAGTGTGTGTATTCCCTATTCCCCTGTAGCGTTACGTAATTTATTTAACCCCTATCTCCTGAAGCATTACGTTATTTGGGGACGGCGCATAATGAAAGTTGAAAACTTAAAATAGTTTTTATGCGCAATGTTGGAAAATTTCAACATTTATACAGCGGGTTGCACTAGGCTTTTCAAAGATCAAAATAAGATCTAGTTTTGAAATCATATCACGATGAGATATTGAGCAGATATTTGTCAACTTTTTGAATATCTCATCAATATCATATTAAGATATGACATCAAAATTGTATCGTTTTAAGATATGATTATGATATTCACGTCTACCCGGGTATCTAGCCAATATTTAAGTATAAAATAAAAAGGTAGAAATAGAAACCTATCCAATTTTCCCATGAACGTGAACTTTAAAACTTGTGTGTGATTGTGCCATTTATTATAAATGTTGAATCGTTGCACAAGAAGCTATGCATTTTTCATCATCAAATGATAACTGCTTTATGAGACAACTACCAAGACGACTTAAAGACGGCTAAAAGCCGACTAATTCTCAAACAAAAAAATCATTGGAAGACAATTAAAAGACGAGTAAATGACAACCAAAAGACGAATGAAAGACGTCTAAATGGCGACCAAAAGTCTAAAAGACGACTGAAAGACGTCTAAAAAACGACTGAAAGACGACTGAAAGA
The DNA here is from genome assembly GCF_035046485.1 of Aedes albopictus. NCBI lineage: Eukaryota > Metazoa > Arthropoda > Insecta > Diptera > Culicidae > Aedes > Aedes albopictus. The sequence continues at coordinate 379,996,458 of NC_085138.1, forward strand.
CGACCAAAAGACGACTAAAAACTACTAAAAGACGTAGGAATTACAACTGAAAGACGACTAAAATACTGAAACGACTGAAAAACTAGTTTAAGACGACCAAAACAGACAAAATGACAACTAAAAAATGTTTGAAAGACGAGTGAAAGACGATGATAGACGACATAAAGACGACTGAAAGACGACTGGAAGGCGACTGAAAGATGACTGAAAGTCGACTGAATTACGACCGAAAGACGACTGAAAGACAACTGAAAGACGACTGAAAGACGACTGAAAGAAGACTGAAAGACGACCGAAAGACGACTGAAAGACGACTGAAAGACGACTGAAAGACGACTGAAAGACGACTGAAAGACGACTGAAAGACGACTGAAAGACGACTGAAAAACGACTGAAAGACGACTGAAAGACAATTAAAAGGCGACTAAAATACGACTGGAAGACAACTAAGGTTAGGTTAGGGTTGCGCAGTAAGTCACAGGGACTTCTGTGCAACTCTTACATGCGCTGCCGTGACTGTTTTGTAGCCACGAGTGTTGCTTGTGTTGCAGGATATCATGGATATCGGCAGAAAGACAACGATGACCTTCAGCGACATTATACACGGACCTGTATGCTAACATACCTCATATTGTTGACAAAGGACTATTTTTTTCAGTAATCATTGTAAAACATCTATTAGGAAGCGAAAGCAGCTTTCCAAGCATATGTCTTAATGTACCTTTGATTAATTCTGACTTTCTTATGCCCAGTACTGTTTTTTATTTATTTATGCATGCTTGAATGCAGTAGCATGACACGCTATTAAAAATTAAGTAATTCTCCCGGCGTGATCAACTGCTATTGATTGCCTGAGAACCAGCAGCCTTCAGCTTCACCTGGTGCAAAAAGGTTTATTCTTCAGTATATTGTTTTACTTTTTCTACGTGTGACAATTGCGGAAAATGTCTTAACTGTGAACCTCTGTGTGTAGACGGCCGGAAACGCACGGGACAATATGCACCTGGTATTTTAAGTCTTGGTGCACAACTGGCCTAAGTCCCTTGACGGTTGTCAGTTTGTATTTGACCTGCGAATGGCAATGTCGGTTGGAATTCGGTCCGCTCTAGGTCGAGCTAGCAACTGGTGGTCTGCGTTGAGAGCCAAAGTGCAGTACTTTTGGTCTGATAACGGACCGGGTAGTAACTGTTTCTGGTGGCAGGATGTCTTATTGCTCCTTGTAGGTAGGTCGGTTTGTGAATTGATTACGTTCATTCCTATTGCCAGGTTAACGCTAAGATTTATAATACTAACTTGTAAACTAATCCCACAATAATTGATTTATGTGTCATGTTATTTTACCAAACAGGAATACGAACTGACTTGACATCAAAGTGGAGCGCAGAGCGCCTCGTTCGATATTTTGTAAATCTGCTATCCACGTACCACGTTGCCATGATTCTAATACAAACGATTTACGCTTTAAAACATCAAAGAGAAGATGTGTATGCAGTGGTTATTGCGATTACGAAAACCGCAGCGTTCATCGTTTCAAACCTGAAACTGTTACTGATAAAATTCTACCAGAAACCGATCGAGAATCTTACACATTACATCACCAACGGCAACATTTCCTCCGGAGACGAATGCCGCGACAAGCTTGAACTAAGGAAGTTCAATGAGAAGTTTCGGGTTCTGATCTTTTGCATTTTAGGCCTAACTGTCATCGACATCGTTTTCCTTTCCATACCGAATCCCGCTACGGAAATGGTTTTCCGACTGCCATCTCATTTACAACCCACCAATCCGTACATAAGTTTTGCTTTTCGGCTCTTTTTCATAAGCCTTTTGCCGTTGGACTTTGTGCCGAAATTTTTCTGCTGTATGGCAACCATTGGGACGCTGCTGATGGGGATGCGAAGCAAATTTACAATGCTGGCTCATCGATACCGCTCGACCCTAAAGCAACCATTTGTGATCGATGGAACTGATTGGAGGAAGATGGATCGCGAATTGAAAGAAACACTAGCTCAACATGTGGAGTTTTGGCGGTAATATTGAAAATGTGTCTTTAAAAGTATTCTGACCACGCCTCTTTTGCAGACATCTGAAAGTATTGAAGAACTTGGTCGGAATAAGCTTTTTTCTAGTCCATTTCTTCTCTGTCCTCAGCATAGGTGCTCTGTGCTACGTCTGTCACGGAATAGGAGTAAACTTTTTAGCCTTCGTAATTATTGCAACGATGGCAATGTTTATGTTGGAATACTATTTGTTTTGCCACTTCGTTGATTCGCTTCAGGATGTTGTAAGTCTAAACATTTCGTTTTCTTTTATGTTACCTAATTAAATATTCTCCCACAGGCGGACTGTATCGGTGATCACATTTTCGAAATTTGTGCCCTTTTGCCCTACAACAAATCGCATCACTCACAGTACCAGGGATTTAAAACTGATTTAATGATAGCATGGATTAATACCCGCCATGGACTGTCCATGAGCTGCGTAGGGCTATTTGACATTTCGACATTCGCCTTTCTCCGCATTTTGAACATTGCCTACACAGTGCTAACATTTCTGATACAACTGAGTCAACTTGAAACCAGTGCTTAAACAACACTTTGAGACATCTAAAAATAATTGAGATATTTTGTGTTTATGTTTTTATGTAAATGTTAATGAAAACAATGCAGACTTCAATCACAATCTTTCTCGAACATTTAATTTTTGATGATTCATTGCATTACTTGTGTGAACGAAAAAAAAACGGAAAAACTAGTATATAAGTGTATAAACGAATACAAACTAGTTGTAGGAATAATGTATAATTACATTTGTTAGACTTACCTTTCATTAAAAAAAGGTATTTTTCACTGAGTAAATTGAGAAACTTTACTAATTTTTCGAACTAGTTAGAATTTTTCTGTTTTTTTCGTCTGTTTCTGTGCGTTTACAAAGTTTTCCGTGGTGGTCCATTAAGTCAGAATGTGCTCTTAAAGAGGTTATGAGAATTAATTTTTTAATTTAAGTTCATACTTGAACTTTATCTAATGGTTATGAGGAGGTTTTGATGTATGAATTAGTTTTATTGGAAGAATTAGAAAATTGGTCACGAAAGTGTTACGAATATCCCACTTCTTATCCCACGTACCGTATGCGTGATAATGTTTGCACCATGGTACAAATAAGGTTCCCATATCACCTGCACACACAATGTCTTGGTTTTCTTCGCATGTTGTAGCCGTCACTGGCCGATCCGGGACGAAATCATGCGGCTTAAGCGCCACTCCGTCAGGAGACCGCACGACAAGTTTAATTTGCCCAGTTGAGACTCCACGGTAGTAGATCGCGAATTTGGAACGTGGGATCGCGGATCCACGTGGTGGGTGGTCTGCAGTGGCGTTGGGGATGACTCTGGTCTTCTAGAGACGGCACTTGGTAACCGTGTTGAGCCTGAAGCGATGTGGTGACGAATCGCTTCCTTCCGACTAGGTTACGTGGGTCGGGAGCTTCGTCACGATGGTGGAGTTCAGAGGGTCGCTGCCATAGTCCACGAGGTCGTTCACTGTTTCAACAGTTAATTAGCACATTTCACAAAATTATAAGACGAGACGGGACACACTGAGCACATACCTGTATTCCTGGTGAGAAAACGCACAAACTCACTACGCACAGCCTACGACTTCATCTCTTAACTAGGAACTAGGACAATAAAATTAAAGATAAGAAACGATCACCACGTTTTTCACAATCTATCTTACAAGGTCAAGGACACGACACACGCACAATCGCGAGACTTCTACTCTGGTTGACGGTTCGGACGAAATTGAATTGAAGCCGTGACCCTCAGATCAGGGAAAGTGACCTCGGCCGAGTCCAGCGGATACTCGAATTGTCCCGCGATCTTTTTCGAAACAGTTCGGTAATCTAAAAGAATACCCTGGCCGATCGCTTAGGTTTCGCGTTCGATCGCAACCATTTCTCTCTCTACTTTCTCCGAAGATTCCGAATGAAACTTGACCTTCGGAGATAGTTTTCAGGGCCGATTGAGTTAATGAATAACGCTTGAATCCGACAATGTCGGCAAATTATGTGTTTAAGTCGGTCTACTTTAAGGCGTGTTTTGGATTAGATCAGTTTGGATGGTGATCCTTTGATTTAATCGATTTTCGTTTCATGTTTACCATGGAGCAAAGGCTACAATGTACGTAAGCTCTAACTTATATCATAGTAAGTTGCGGGTAAAAATAATCCGATTTCCTAAGTTTAAAGTTTGCACCATGATTTTTTTTTTTCGTTTTTATTTTTGTGTATTTTAACTTATGCTAATTCTACACTCTTCACCATGAAGAGGTGGCAGCGGTAGTCGGGAATAGTCCACGCACAAATGATAAAAAAGACATTTCAGGGGTGTTTAGGTGGACTGTAAAACGGTCTTAGACCGAAAAAGCAAGGGCAACTATTCCCGAAGGTGCCCACTGGTCGTCCAAGGTTTTAATGGATTAAGTAGGCTACCGCTGCCACCAAAAAGAAGATTTGGGTGAATTATTATTATTTATTATTTATTTATCTACATCTTCAGTAAGGATACTGTACAGACTGATTAATATACCTACTTACTAAAGCATTGTCCAGTTAGAATCCGGACGCAAAGGATAATTAATTGTGACGCTCTCAATGATCATAATCATATTTTTTTTACAGCAGTCTGATCATAAACAAGTCCTCTATTGATGGTGAAAATTTCATCGATTTTCTTGCTACGAGTGAAAAGTTATTTCAGATTGAAGACAAGTGAAGGAAAAAAATCTTGCACAAACACGCTGAAAATTAAGCGTGGTCAGGTACAACAGTCGCGAAAAATGTTAATGTCTCCATAACCATTATGTGTGATGTGCACAGATGTTGTTAACCATGCCATGAGGAAGTGCCCAAGGAAGATTGAAGTTTATGTTCATGGATAAGTCTGCTTGGAATTCCAAGATTTGCCAGGAAGTTCGAGCTCTGGACATCGTTTTCTCACATCACGATTTTGACACCAAATGTGTACAAAGATGATAACCTCAGGAATCGCGTGCTGCTTTTCAAAAATGCACACAAGGGGTCTGTAGAGGTTTGATCTAATTTGGTGAGCTATCACGACAGCCTGAGATGTGTAGTGGTGTCATCACTGTTGGATAGTGTTTATTAACGAAAAAACACTCAAATTTCGCTTCTTTGGAATCCACTGAATAGCCCTTAATTTCGCAAGAAGAGAAATATTTGGCAAAGTTTCTTTGGAATCCTGATCAGATTGGTAGAGGGTCTCAGGACACTACAGAGATGACCTGATTGTTAAACAAATCCGCCGAAGGGGTTGATGTTAAAATTTACTACCATTGTGCAGATTTTTAAAGAAGTAATCACGGAAAAAATGAGAAAATGTATTAAAAATTAAATTAAATAATTTTAATGATATTTTTCCATGAAACTACAGTAAATTATCTTTGTTTTGAGGGCTTCACCTTTTCTGTTTGTTATTCCACCTCTGAGATATAAGTGATTATCTGCGTCCGGATTCTAACTGGACAATGCTTTATCTAAATTGATTACTATCGCTTGTAATCTCCACTGAACGCTACATATTATTCAACATTTCAATATAACTGACAAAACATTATAACAAAATAGTACAAACACAATACAATTCACAATTTCAAACAAGTGGAAAGCCGTATTTTAAATTGGAAATTAAAATCGTTCAAAATCATTTTAACCAGATCGAATAGAACGGTCCGGACGCCATGTTGTTTCGGTGTGCTCTTTGAACTCACGGCAGCGTATTCCTTTTGGCCAGGTAGGGGATTCTGGGGTAATACGCACCACTTAAGGAAGATGCGTCCAAATGCATATAAAAAGGCAATAATTTATTGGTTTAATGCATGCATTCATTGCATATACTTTCATTCTAAGAGAAAACAAACAAAATTTCTGCCTTAATACAGTTCAGCTCTTGAAAATAACGTTTTTTGTAAAGACTAACATTACGGCTTCGTATGTTTATGCGGGGCAGTATGCACCCTTGCTCGGGGTAAAATGCACTACAACAATGGGGCAGGATGCACTCAACCAAAGGGGCAAGACGCACCACAACATTGAGGCAAGATGCACCGTCGAGTTTAGAAATCTTTTTACTTCTTAGACAAAATGCATGTTTTATAAGGCTTTAAGACAAACAATAGCTCAATTTTGTTTGCGATTATTTACAGAGCACTGATAGATATTATTACAGCTTGTTTTCTATAGGTGCGTTTTGCCCCAACCAATGGAGTGCATATTGCCCCAATCAATAGCAAAAAATAAAATAGTTTAAAACATATAATTTACGTAGATTACTGTTTAAGTTATTCTTCCTATGCTGAGCATCGCCCTCAATTAACTGAATAAACACAACAGCCTTGGATGTTTGGTCGGTTTTCACCATCAAATCATTCGACAAACGATCGGAAAAATTACATCAGAATCGTGCTTTTCAATTTTATTCATTTTTCTCACTAATTACGTAACGCAGATATGTAAATTTTTCCAGATGCTCATTTATTAAGACGTTCTATTAGACTGATAAGGTTTCAAAGCTCTAATACCGATAATCCCTGAAAAACAAAGGGGGTGCGTTTTGCCTCGACAGTGCGTATTACCCCAGATGCCCCTAAATGAGTTCAAAGCTTTATCTCGACACCTTTTATCGATTTCAACTTTAAAAGATATAAAGTCCAGTGAAGAAGCATCTTTCCAGGTAGGTTTGAGGCAGTTGATCGCATAGATTTCATTCACACAAAGAGCATCGCTGACCATTCGTTTTACTTCATCCTCGCTAACGTCAACCGCAATGTTCGAAAGGTAGAGTTTGAATGTTTCGTTACGTCCATCAGGAACCTCAACACGATCCTCGATACGATCAGCCGTAGACATTGACACATCGGGTGCAATTTTCGTCGATGATAGTGGTGAAACATCTTTCGGAGGTGATAATAATGCATCACACGAGGCAGCATTCGATGGAACATGAAATGAAGTTTTCAATGTACCGATCGTTCCATTCAACTGATTTACCATTTCACTCAAGTTTGCAATTTCACTTCGAATGCTATCAATCACTTTAGCATCTGGAGTCTCCAACGCCCTCGCTGCATTAACGGTAGATCGGAAACGCATATTTTCCATCAAGGTTTGGCAGTCTTCGCACATCCACATAATGCTTCTATTCAGGCATGAATCAGCTTCACTTTCCGATAGTCCGACACATTTTGCATGAAATCGACGGATACTTTCGCAGAAGCCTTCGCACACAACCAAGATATCTCCAGCAGATAAAACGTTTCGGCATTCACAGCATTTCGGTTCCATTCTGTCGCACCCTATTTCTGAACGAGACTTCGCTATTCAATGGTAGATGGCGTGTAGCAACTATTTACACATACAAAGTCCGATGCAAATAACAACGATGATAATGATGGCTATTGTTTTGACGAAGACTCCACCAGAACAGATTTTTTTCAGTCAATTTCGGCACAAACAAGCAATTAACGTATTTGACTTCAACGGGCACTGGAAATGTAGGACGATTTAAGGTACACTGGAATCTCTTTTTTACACATGGGGGGCTGCATAAATTGAAAAAGGCATGAAAGAGGGAAATTTATGCATAAATTAAGTATGGGCATAAGAGGGAATCAAGTTCGCGAGAACAGGTCTTACTCCTGGGAATTTGAGGTGGGGCTAAGGGAGTTTCCAGAAAGTTCCCTGAGAGTCCGAAAATGTGGGTCCCAAGCGGTTTCAGTAACGTTTTAAGGGATCATTTTAGAGGATTTGAGTAGCCTTTTAAGGGCGTTCTGTCAAGATTTGTTAGCGTTTTAATGGGATTATGGGGAATATAATTAAGGGGCTTAAAGGGCAATTCAAGGGATCTCAGGAGCCTTCAAAGGGCGCAGCAAGGGGTTTGAGGGGCGCTTCAAGGTATTTCAGAGTCATTTAAGAGAGTTTCAGGGTGTTTCAGGATAATTTTAAGGTCGTTATTAGAGGTTTGATTGCATTTCAGGGGCGTTTCGATGCATTTAAGGTCAGAGTTAGGGGGGTTTCAAGAACACCTTTAAATCAAAGGGTATTTCAGGGGCGTTTCAAAAGATTTTGAGATGGGGTCCTAAAAAATTTCCTGAAATACCTCCAAGATCCCCTTGAAACCCCCTCACAGTAAAACCGCTCAGCACTAAAATGTGTAAGCCCTACTCATAAGTGCATAATTTCCAGACCACACAAAAATGTGTAACACTTACACATTCTCAAAAACAACTTGTACACTCGTCTAGATGCGAAATCTTGATATTTTTTCTGTTTCCCAAGGTCATTAGTAAGCCTAGCTAGATTGCCGTACATTTTTTTTTTTGCGAATTTAACGATTTTTTTTGGACACAGGAGCTGAAAATGCTCTGAAACATCGTAAAATGCCTCTAAAATTCCCGTGAAACCAACTCGGACCCCCATGGGCTCCATGTGACGCACCTGAGAGGCTCCGAAACCCCCAAAAACGCCTTCGCAACGCCTCTGAAACCAGCCTAAAATGATCTGAGACTTCTTGAAATGCCACCGAAACCCCCTTAAGACCCACTCGGACCCCATCCCGAGCAGGAATGAATAGCTGCCAAATAACAGGAGTATACCAAAGTCAGGTATCATACCAAGACAAGGTATTGGTCGGTTACCCAGGTATTGAAAATAACTTATTTAGGTATTTTGTAGGTATTGCTGAAATACCTCAACGAGTTATTGGTTTGGTGTTGAAGACTGCTTGAGATATTATTCAATTATGGAAAAATCGTTATTTGTATGGAAAAATCGCCGATTATTATTTGGGTATTGCCATACCTGATGTCATTATTCACGCGTTATGCACAGAATGCACACCAGTTATTATTTTAGGTACCTATTTTACCTCTTACGCAGGGCTATTTAATACCTCATTCAGGTTGTAGGTATTCGGTTTTCCATACCTGAGTTAGTTATTCTTCGGCTATTTTCTCCTGTTCGGGATGTAACGCACGCGAGACCTTCGGAAACCCTCTAAACCAATAACGCATACAAAACCCGTCTGAAACTCTCTGCAATTCTTTCGAAAACCCCCTTCAGACCCCTAAATACGCAACTGAAAACTCCTGGTAGTTCGTTGAAACCCCTTGGGCCCCTTGAAACGCCCCTGTAACCTTCCTTTGCTCTTCCCCAAAAACACCCCATAGTAACCTTTGCAATAGTTCCCGTCATTATTAAATATTCCTATGCACAAACAATAATTATATTGTTTCTGAGTAGCTTTCCCCAGGGCATAAAAAAGGTGCATAAATCAAAAGTGCATAAAAAGAGGTTATAGTGTATATTTTGACAGGAAGCTCGAACCAAATGCCAAAAAAAAATGTTCAGTGGACTTTCAGGAATATTTTATGTGTATTTTAGTAAGATTAAATGGCAAACGTCGACAAACCTACTGGAATCGTAAGTTGATCGTAAAGTAGGTTAAAAAGTCGGTCAGTTATAGGCTACAGTGAGATGACGGTAGATTAACGAGTGATACCAAAAGGAATGGCTATATAACACAGCTGAGTACACTTTGCTCCATGAAGTATGGAGAATTCGCTTCAGTTAAAATTCATGAATAAAAAGATATAAAAGTAATTGCTCCATGAATACCATATTGCTCCTTTTCTGTAATCAATCATGCTTTAGAAAGCATCAATCTTACGGTAAAGAAAAATGTAAGCACACAGTACCAATTTTCAAAAAAAAAAAAGATTACACCTACAATATTCCGCGAAATTTTTACGGAAATTTCGTTTCGTTTCGAAAAATACCGAATGAATCCGAATTTCGTATCGAACTAACGAAACTTTTTTTAAATTTCGTTTCGTTTCGTATCGCAAAAAAATTTCATACCGTTTCGTTTCGTATCGCTTTGAAAAAATCCCATACCGCATACCCTTATCAAGAATGCCCACTCCGCTAATGCTCGGGGGACACTACTACAGCGCTATCTGCGGATGAAAGTTCAACATACGCGCACCACCTTCTTTTTTGACAAACCACGGACACTGTTACAGAGAGCTTTCACCTTGATACGCTTAGAGAGCGCCACTTGTCTTGTCGCTTGACGTTTACATAGAAAAAGGCAAGAGAGGGCATTCTTTCTATTTTTATTCTTTGCCATTAGGCAATGTCTATTCTGCTATTCTGCTATTCTATTCTGCTATTATCAACGCATCCCCTGGCTTTCGCCCATCTGCGTTGTCTTTTCACTAGGCAATACGTCTACCAATTGATGTTTATGGGCTTGCCGGACCAAGTCATGTAGCTAAGCCAAACACCCCACCTACCGTCGTGCGGGGCTTCTTTATACACTTTTTCATGGTTTTTCAATTTTATGACATTATAACTCCGAGACTAGTGAATGAATTTCCGCAATTTTTATACACAATAATTGTGAGTATGTATGTAGGATGTATGCAAAATTTAAGCTTAATCCATCAATAAACAAAAAAGTTGTTCATACACCAATCGGACACATCTCATATAGAGCCGGATGGGGCTACTTTGGACATTTTTATCTATAACAAAACTGCATTTAAAATTCCAGGGTTATTTAGAAAACTACGTTGTACCAATGCTGTAGTATACTATATCATACATAATTTCAATAAAAATATGCGTTTTATGATGGTTTTGTGCTACCTTTGGTATTATGAGCAGCGTGATATTGCTATATAGATAGCCTGGAAAAAGGGTCCATCAATCTTTAATTTGGGTCAAACGGTCATTTATAACGTATAAGGATACAAATATTCGATTGTATATGCAACGTTGATACATTTTGAATGAATTGATCAACCCTTTGAAATTTATGAACTGTAGAAACAATGTTTACAAACCAAATGTTCTGATACGTTATATATATTGTTTTGGTTTATTCGATTTTTTTTGCGTCCTGACAAGCAATAAACGGTCTGTTTGAAAAATAATTTTAACCAAATGAAGGGAAAACTATTGCTTCATAATAGTCCCTAAGACATCAAACAGAAATGAACCATATTTTTAATTCAAAAAATCCATGTTCAAAAGTGTCCAAAGTAGCCCCGCATTTCAAAAGTAGCCCCGCACGACGGTACCTGTTGGGTAGGCACCATTGTCCCGCCCACTGGTCTTTTACAGCTAGTTGTAGGTGCATGTGTGCGTGTAAGTATTGGTGTATGTGTGTTAGTGTTGGTGTATTGTAGGGGCCAACTCGTTCTAATCCACTCTGATTGCTATCACCCTATTGAACCATTACCCTTAAATCTGGCAATCTATGAAATAGAATGAGTTAAGCGCCTGTACATAATAGTCAATTAATCAAACAAGGAATATTAGTATTAAAGTGAAGATGCAATGAAGCAACGCCTGGACCTCGAGAGCACAAACCCCAAGAACCAAATAACAGGCTGCGCGAACAGTCGATCGACTAGCCATCACCAGTGAATAACCAATCGAGCAAACCCTCCAGCACAAACCACCACCAGCTCTTCCGACCTGCGCCCAACAGATCCGAGGCACAGCCCAGCCATAGCTTCACCTTAAAACCAAAATGTAGATTGCAGAGCACAATACAGTCGAACCTCCATGAGTCGATGTTCCTTGACTCGATATCGACTCATGGAGGTAAATTGTTCCATACTGAAAAATAATTTCTGGGTTACTATGATGGTCCCTTCAAAAAGCTTCCCAAAGGATTTTTGTTCCCCTTCTCGATATTTCCTTGAGTCGATGGTCCCTTCAATATCGACTCATGGAGGTTTTACTGTACTTCCCAAATAACCACGCAGCTCAGGCCGCAAATCACGAACAACACGTCACACATAAGACAAACACTACCCCGCCCGTACAACCGAAACCGATCTAGAGTAGAGAAGGGTCTCTTTCCACTCCAACCCGGACTCAACTGCATCCACAGGGTAGCGCACCCCACACACACTGCACTCATGCATCCATCACGACCCGAGCCGCACGGTCACCTGGGTTGCTCCTATCTGCATGACCTCACCCAACCCGTAACGCAGAGTTTAAATCCCTCTCTTGCATTACAAAGCAGTACCTCTTCCCAAAGTTTGTGCGTGGTATAAATGAGATTATAAAGCTGAAGAAATCGTCACCAACACAACCGCCAACAATGAGCACTCAATGGTGTCGGCAGAATCAATGACGACCCCCTCAGTCCCAAACCTAATTATCCTACACTACCCAAGTACCACAATGCTGAAGCCGTTCGCACTGCACGTACGAAGTACATACAGACCTACCCGCACCGCCTAAACAAACCACCTAGGCCGATCACAAGCAAAAAGCGGCGCCACCACTGTTGAACAACGGCTATACCAGTAGGTATAATCGCAATTAAGCAATCGTAGATCCATTCCCCGCTCCTACTCAGCCCTAACGATCCATAGCAATGCTTGTCAATATATGCACCCCACACACGCAACCCCTACAACCCAACAGTATGGTCACTTGAGTATCCCTGGGATTTTGATTACATGATGGTCAGGGATCACAGCCATCAAAACGTTCCACACTTTGCCAGGGCTTGCGACCTGTAACCATGATGATTTCCGCTATGGGAAACCATGATGGCTAGCGGTGTTATTCTTTGCCATTAGGCAATGTCAAAATAAAAACCCAAATTAATCCACCTAGTGGTGATAGTGCCTTTCTCGTCGTATATGTTTTCGCGATCTTTCGTCGATGTATGTCAAAGTGTTCCTGAATCCTGATATTTTTTTTAACCGTTATGTGTCCGGCAAATTTTTTGCTTTTTTCTACACCGTGCTTTTTAAATGGGCGCTGGGTACCCGGGTACCCTGTCGGCCACATAAGGGTTAGGAAAAGCAAGCATTTTATCAAAGCCATCATTGAATTGACTTTTTTTGTTCCAATTGGTAAATTAAAATTAATTTTTACTTAAATTTGACAGTTCGACACTTAAACTTGACAGTTCTCATAACGAAATATATATCGAACTTAAGTGAAAATTAATTTCGATTCTCCAATTGGAACAGATCCTTAAAACTTATTGATGGCACATAGTCCGGCGTTATGTTCAACGTATATGCAGAGCTGAATAATATCAGAAGTCTCGGTCAACTGCTTGAGCACCTTCACTAACACTGGAGGCTGACCAATATCAAGACGATACTGACAAGCTAAGATATAACTTTTTACACAATCACAGATCACTTTGCGGTCTTCGACAAAGTTTTTTTTCTGCACATTTTTGGTTATATTTTATTGACCGTTGAAAACACGAACGTAAGTAGTGAAGAAGAAGTTATCAAAAAAGCTGCTATCTGATGTACTGTCAAACCCTGCGTATTCATCACTCTTTAATACGACACTTTTTAATTCGTACCCCGCTCATTCGACATTTGTCGAATTAAACAATGATCAAATGTCACAGTGTAATACACTGTAAATACGAATGAACCGATATTGTGATGTTACTGCCCCCCCCCCGCAGCGGCTCCTCGTGCAGCTGCTACTTCCAGAAGTTCAAATTTGGTGCTTTCCAACACCTGATCCGTTTGGTGATCAACCGCAGTGAACTTCGGAAGCCAACAATCGTAAAATGAACAAGCTATCAATTCGTACCACCACAATATCTGTAAAATTTGTGTTCAAAAACAAATCCTACAATCTAAACAAAACTAAAATAGAGTTAGTTCATCGAATTTAAAGTTTATCCAGATAATTTGACAGCAATCATTGTCGAATTAGCGTGGTTTTATGGTACCACACGCATGGGTTTGGTTCAATTTCACATTTTACCACTTTCGGTTCACATTTTACCACTTACCGATTGTCCCTGATATGGCCTTAGACTAGTTTCATGCAAATTATTAATTAGTTTTCCCAAAAAGTCGCAAATTGGTGTAATGCATGCATGGGTTTCGTTAATTGGTGCATTTCGCCAGTTCCGGCGCGGCACTCGAAACTGGTTCCGGAACACTACCGGTAAATGTAGCCTGGCACTATTTTCTTGCTGGCCATTCTTTGCGTTATCGAAGAAGCCGTTATTTTATGTGCCGTTATTTTCCGTTCTACATTTGACCACTTCCGTCGGGGCACCTGGAACCGGTTTCGGCACACTATTGGTTTTCCAAAGTATGGTCTATGATTTTTTTTTCTTGTTAACCGTTAATCAGGTTACCTGAAATGTCATTTAATATGTCGAATGTATGGTTTTGTTCTCCTTTACATTTGACAACTTCCGATGGGGCAACCGTAATCGGTTCCGGAACACAACCGGTTCAGATATGGTCTGAGAATATTTCCCTGCTAACTGTGCATCAGGATATCAAAAAAGCCACTATTTGATATGACACATGCATGGGTATGATTAACTTTTATACTTGGCCACCTCCAGCGGGACATTTGGAACCGGTTCCGGAACACTACTGGTTCCGATATGATCTGAGAATGTTTTCCTGTTTACCGTTCATCACGTTATCGAAAAAGCCGCGATTTGATATATCACATGCATGGGTTTAGTTCACTGTTATGTTTAGTCACTTCCGGCGGGACACCCGGAACCGGTTCCGGGACACTACCGGTTCAGATATGGTCTGAGACTATTTTTCTGCTTACCATTCATCAAGTTATCGAAAATGCCGTAGTTTAATATGCCGCATGGATGGGTTTGTAGCGTTTCCATATCTGGCCCCTTCCTGGGGTACCGGTCCGGAACACCTAAATGGCCATAACTCCGGAACGGCTGGACCGATCCGAACCATTTTCAATAGGAAACAATGGGACCAGATTCCGCGTCAAATGAACCGTCGGTCATTAAAATCGGTTCAGGTTTAGTTCAAAAAAGTGATGTGAGTTAATATTGACTACATACACACACACACACACACACACACACACACACACACACACACACACACACACACACACACACACACACACACACACACACACACACACACACACACACACACACACACACACACACACACACACACACACACACACACACACACACACACACACACACACACACACACACACACACACACACACACACACACACACACACACACACACACACACACACACACACACACACACACACACACACACACACACACACACACACACACACACACACACACACACACACACACACACACACACACACACACACACACACACACACACACACACACACACACACACACACACACACACACACACACACACACACACACACACACACACACACACACACACACACACACACACACACACACACACACACACACACACACACACACACACACACACACACACACACACACAGACATCACCTCAGTGCTGGAAAGAGTGATCCTCAACAGGCTCACAAAATACACGGAAGGAGAGCACGGCCTGTCCGATATGCAATTTGGCTTCCGGAGGGGTAGATCCACTGTCGATGCCATCCGAACGGTCGTGGAAGCAATGCAGACGGCGCAAAATCAAAAGAGAAGAGGTAACCGCTACTGCGGAGTGATCACGCTGGACGTGAAAAATGCGTTCAACAGTGCTAGTTGGGTTGCAATCGCCGATGCGCTGCACAAACTGAGAGTTCCCGAGTACCTCTGTAGCATTATGAGCAGCTATTTTCAGAATCGGACATTGATCTACGATACTGACAACGGGAGAAGAAGTAAAACCATAACAGCGGGAGTTCCCCAGGGATCCATTCTCGGTCCGACCCTCTGGAATGCTATGTATGACGAAGTACTGAAGCTGCGCCTCCCCAGGGACGTGAAGATTATCGGTTTCGCGGACGACGTGGCGCTCCTAGTGATCGGTGAATCATTGGAGGAAGTAGAAGTGCTCGCCACGGAGGCGATAGATGTTGTCGAAAACTGGATGCGGGGGAAAAAGCTGGCCCTAGCTCATCACAAGACCGAGATGGTTTTGATAAGCAACCGAAAGGCGGTACAACAGGCGAGAATTTCGGTCGGAGAGTGCATCATCGAATCGAAGCGGAATGTGAGACACCTGGGAGTTATGTTAGACGATAGGCTAAACTTTAATAGTCACGTCGACTACGCGTGTGAAAGGGCTGCAAAGGTGATTTCGGCACTATCTCGGATCATGCCCAACAACTCAGCGATCAGCAGTAGCAAGAAGCGACTACTGGCAAGTGTGTCCACATCGGTGCTCCGATACGCAGCGCCTGTGTGGGTGACGGCACTACAGATAAGGAGGAACAGATCTCGGCTGAACAGTACGTTCAGGTTGATGGCCATGCGAGTATGCAGTGCGTACCGTACAATTTCGTCAGAAGCAGTCTACGTGATAGCCGGAACTATTCCCATAGATCTTCTACTCGAGGAAGAAAACGAGTGCTATAGAGATAGAGGCATATCAGGAGTCCGAAGAAGAGCCCGAGCTGACACCGTAAGAAAGTGGCAACAGCAGTGGGATAACGCTGAAAACGGTAGATGGACCCATCGGCTCATTCCGAACGTTTCAACCTGGTTGGATAGGAAACACGGGGAGGTCAACTTTCACCTGACACAGTTCTTGTCAGGCCACGGATGTTTCCGGAAGTACCTGCATCGATTCGGGCACGCAGATTCCCCACTTTGCCCAGCATGCCCGAGTAATGAGGAGACACCAGAGCACGTGCTTTTCCACTGTCCCAGATTCAGGGCAGCACGAGACGGGATGTTAGCGGAGAGTACCACAAGCCTTAGCCCCGACAACATTGTAGAACGAATGTGTCGGGAAGAAAGCACCTGGAATGCGGTGAACAGGGCTGTGGGACAGATCCTGTCGTCACTGCAGCGGAAATGGCGTGAAGACCAAAGGGCATCGGATCGCGATCGGAGTAGGCTAGATCCACCGCCCGTCGGGGACTAGTCCGAGTAGTCGTAACGCTCTGGTCTTGGGTCGTCGGGGCGCCGGTGAACCGGAAGCCACCCTCCAACCGGAATCATCGAACCGACCTCGGCACCTGACTGGTCGGGATCAAACCACCGTGTTCGGGAGAACTTCCATCGCCGGGGAACTCTCCGTCGGAGTAGGCTAGCTCCACCGCCGGGGACTAGGACGAGTATGTCGCGAGAAGCACCAGTGAATGGTCGTCGGGGTGCCTGTGAACCGGAAGTCACCCTCCAACCGGAATCGCAGGACCGACCTCGGCACCGATCTGGGAAGTATCGGTTCGGAAGATCTTCCATCGCCGGGGAACTCTTCGTCGGAGTAGGATAGATTCACCGCCGGGGACTATCTGAGTAATCAGCGCCCGTGGAAAACCACTGGTTCGGGTCGTCGGAGCGCCAGCGTACCGGAAGCCATCCTCCAACCGGAATCGCCGGACCGACTTCGACACCCTGCCAATCAACATCGAAGGAATACGCAACGCAAACAACGGTTTCGGGAGATATTCTACCGCCGGAGAACTCTCCGTCGGAGTAAGCTAGCTCCACCGCCGGGGACTACGCTGAGTCGCAAGAAACTACGTCGAATCAATCGGGTTCGAGTCGTCGGGGCGCCAGCGAACCGGAAGCCACCCTCCAACCGGAATCGCCGGACCGACCTCGGCACTCAACCGGTTCGCCCAGGAAAAGGTCAACGAACGCAGCGAGAAAGCCACCCGAAGTAGAATAGCCACCCTCCAATTGGCATTGCCGAACTGACCTCGGCATTCCACTGGTCAATTTGGAGAGCAGCAGCAGTATGTAAAAGCTCACGAGAGCGCAGCAGTTAAAGCTATGTGATTAAGATAAAGCTCATGAGAGCGCAGCAGTTATGTCGGAGATAAAGTCAGCGATCTAGCGTGACTAGCTATGCCTGATAACAAGTGAAGTGCATGAGCACAGCCCCCCCGAAGTAGTCGCTTCTAGTGGAATCCGGGGGAAGCAGGCACTGTAGACCTTGGTGGAGGTTAGAGGCGTAGGGTTCAGAGTTCTCTTCTCTGTTCTGAGTCCCTCACGAACTGGCACGCGATGGACGAAATCGGTAGCACTGGTCATGCTTATCGAACGCGTGCCGGGAAGGCAGAAAGGCTTTACCACCAAGTAAAAAAAAAAAAAAAAAAAAAAGAAAAAAAAAAAAAAAAAAAAAAGACATCACCTCAACTCGTCGAGCTAAGTTGATTGGTATACGTGACTCGACTCTCCGGACCTCCTATCAAAAAGTCATTATTGGAGTGAAAATATAGCCTTTCCAGTACACTTAGTGTACGAGAAAGGCAAAAGATAGAATGCAGTTGCGTCAAGCTCACTTGCTCGTAGTGTGTACCGTCTCAGTTACCAACTACAAAGCAAGACCAGTATCAGGAACTTACTGGCATCGTTCCTGATGTGCCCAAGGCACTCCTAGCTGGGCTGTGAAACAGAGTTGCTTCCGGATGTGTGGAATTTCTGAAGAGGCCCAGCAGAGCCTCACTGCTGGGTCCTCGCCACGCCTAGGCTTACAAACCTTACCTCACTTGAGCAATCCGTATGCCTCGATGCTCGGTCACCTCCCGATGCCAAAAGTGTTAGCTGCACACTTGTGTGTGGATATGATTCGCTTAGGAAAGAATCCCAGGCTTCCACCTGACGTGCAGAGGGAGGTTGGGGTTTGGGTGGTGGGGGTTGGGTGTATCGTCAAGCCCCTTGGACTCCTGTCCCTGATGCCAAGACTGTATTCACAAATTGGTTGAATTCAATGACATGTTACCAAATACACAGAAACTTTCCACATATGCAAAAGAACTGTTCAAAAGAAAATATTTTACATTTTAGGGTAAATCGGCAATTGTTGCACACTCCATGCTTTTCTTATGGTGTACAATAATTGGTGGATTACCCTATTTAAGGGCGCAGCTGGCTTGGAAAATCAAAACGTCTCTTTAGATTCGAAGAAAACTCGAAGCAGATTTTAAACTTCGGGATAAATCTAAAACAGCCTTTTTGATTCTCCAAGACCACAGTGCCGAAAAAGTAGCTTAAATCGCGCATGTTAATATTTTTTTCCTAATTAAAAGAAAACAACAATTGTCTTGCTAGTTTTGCAAATGGTGGAAGTTTCTCAATTTTTTCAGCGAAAAATTAATCGTTTTTGAAGTGAACTTTACGTTCAAAAAAATTTATTTTGCTTTAATTCAACACCTAAATGATGTATGCATATATACGGTAATGTGCTAATTGTAGTTTTTTTTTTCTTACTTAAACACCAATTCAAGCTGTTATTAAAAACGATTTGTCTAAGAGCGATCGTGATTAAAGTTAACGTTTACATAGAAACATGAACACAAAATATCTCAATAGTTGTTTGAATGCCTTTAAAGTGTTGTTCAATCACTGATTTGAAGTTTACTCATTTGTATCAAAAATGTTAGCACTGTGTAGGCAATGTTCAATAGGTGCAGAAACGCGAATGTCGAAATGTCAAATAGCCCTACGCAGCTCATGGACAGTCCATGCCGGGTATTAATCCATGCTATTATCAAAGCGGTCTTGAATCCTTGGTACTGCGAATGATTCGTTTTGTTGTAGGGCATAAGGGCACAAATCTCAAAAATCTGATCGCCGAGACAGTCCGCCTGTGAAAAGAAACATTGAAAGAATTCAAAAAGCAACAAAAGTGACCACACTTACGACATCTTGGAGCGAATCTACGAAGTAACAAAACAAATAGTATTCCAGCATAAACATTGCCATTGTTGCAATGATGACCAAGGACAAAAAATCTACTCCAACTCCTTGACAGACATAGCACAGAGCACCTATGCTGAGAACTGAAAAGATATGGACCAGAAAGAAGCTTCTACCGACCAAATTTTTCAGTACTTTCAGATGTCTGGAAAAGATGCATAAATGAGATGACTTGAAAAAAAAAATACATTTTCAATTTTACCGCCAAAACTCCACATGATGAGCTAGTGTTTCTTTTAATTCACGATCCATCCTCCTCCAGTCGGTCCCATCGATCACGAACGGTTGCTTCAGGATCGAACGATAGCGATGGGCCAGCATTGTAAAATTGGTTCGCATTCCCATCAGCAGAGTTCCAATGGTTGCCATACAGCAGAAAAATTTCGGCACGAAGCCCAACGGCAAAAGACTTATGAAAAAGAATCGAAATGCTAAACTTATATGCGGCCTAGATTCTTCGTTGGTTGGCACTCTTAAAGCCACATCCGTTGAAGAGTTCGGAATGGAAAGAAAAACGGTATCGATGACGGTGAGGCCAAAGATACAAAAGATAAGGATTCGAGACTTTTCGTTGAACTTCCTTAGTTCTAGCTTATCGCGGCCTTTGTCTCCAGAGCTGATGCTACCATTGGTGATGTAATGCCTAAGATCCTCGATTGGTTTCCGGTAGAATCTTATTAGTAACAGTTTTAGGGTTGAGACGAGGAACGCTGTGGCTTTCGTGATCCCGATAACCACTGCATACACATTGTCGCTTTGATTTTCCAATGTGTCGATCATTTGCAATAGAATAATGGTGATTTGACAAAAGAACAAACAATTTGTAAAATAACGAACGAGGCACTCCGCGCTCCATTTCGATGTGAAGTCACTTCGCATTCCTGTTTGGTAGAGTAACGAATAATACTATCAATGATATGGATCTGGTCCACGAGCATTTTTCTTTTATTTTTTCCATTAGTCTTTTAATAGGAATCAACATAGTCAATTCAAACACTTATCACCACCTACCTACAAGAAGCAATAAGACATCATGCCACCAGAAACAGTTACTTCCTGTTCTGTCATCAGACCAAAAGTACTGCACTTCAGCTCTCAACGCAGACCACCACTTGCGAGCTCGACCTAATGTAGACCGAATTCCGACAGACATTCCCTTTCACAGGCCAAAGACAGACTGACAACCGTCAAGAGACTTAGGCCGGATGTGCACCAAGACTTGAAACATCAGGTGCATATTGTCGCGTGAGTTTTCTACCGTCTACACAAATTTGTGGCAAAGAACTTATCTACAACTGTCGTCCGTTACTTGAAGGAAAAGGTAAAACAATAATTTTGTTCAAGTCATATGAAGCTGAAGGCTACTAGTTCACAAGCAATCAAGACCTGTTAAACCGTGCGTATAGAATTTATTAATATTTAAAAAGATATTATGCTACTGCATTCAAAAAGGAAGTAAGAATGCAGTTCAAACAATGGTAATGGTAAGCAATAAAGACGAAGAAAGAGCCAAACATCATTATTAATTTATAATACTCATTGGAATAACTTTAAACTGTTTCTTCCTACTTGAATGTTTAGTGGAATTTTCCATAATGATTGCCGGTTGTCTTCGATTTTGTCAATAATAGGAGTATTAGGGGCATAATGGACACCCTAAGCAAATGAGTTCGTTAGGCCTGTATAACAGAGTAAAACTGAAATATGGTCCCCTTAATACTAGAACTAGATAACTGGTTTTGCGAAATCGCAAGAAATTTGTTTATATCTGAACGTACACTACAATAAACACAAGTTTGTCAATTGAAAATCCGTAAACACATATTAATTCAACTTTTAAGACCAACAAAGAGTTTGTTTTATACCAGGATAAGTTTTACCAGCCATTTTTATCCGCACATCCAAAACGAGTTACCTAGTTCTAGCATTAAGGGGGCTAATTATCAGTTAACTTACAACTTTAACTTGTTTCCTACGTCTTTCAATCATTTACAGGAGGTAGAATGAATTTATTGTGAAGAAATAATGAATTGTGAACCGTGTGTTTTTAGGGCTGGCAGGAATTGTACGGGGCGAAATGGATACCCATCTGGGCATAATGGATACCTCTGCACTGCATATTTTATGCTAAGTCTTTGGTTACATCGACCAGTTAAGTAATTTGCCCACGGAGATCAATACCACAGATATAATACTCCATCTTAGACGAGTTTACATAACATCAACGTTAATTAAATAAACTTTAGGCTAAAATAATCGGATTGATTTTTAACAAACTCTCTGAAACACCTAACAGTATGCAATGCGCGTACATCCATTTGTAATTGCCGGTGTTCATTTAGCCCCGAAACGACTACAACATTAAAATTGCAATTTAAAGTAAATTCTGATCAAAAACAAAATACTCTATCCATTGCTAAATCTCCGTTTACATGTAGATAAGTTAAGAATTCACTTGTTTTTATGGTGGACACACTCCAAGACTCGTAGTAATACCTTATTTGATGCTGCTTCGAAATTATAAGAATTTCACCATATGAAGTGTATATTTCAATTTCAATGATATTTTGGTTATTTTGGAGCAATACCCGACTAGAAGATACTAACAAAAATATAACATTATTATAACAAACCCTGATACTTATAACTCATTGTGATATAATCAAGTTTTAATATATTTGGGGTTTAAAAATATTATATCTCAATTATATCATATTATGTTATAAATGTTATTTAATAACTCATTGTGAAATAATTTAGTTTCAATTACTTGAGATTCAGAAAATCATTTTGTACAATTGTATCAAAATATGATAGGAACTAGTTTTCTTTAAGCTAAACCTTATATTATATTTTGTTATAATATTGATCAGATCATAACAAAATAGGTTATTATTTTGATTAGACCGGTGTACTTATTGTCACAATTTTAGTTATTTTAACATCATCCTGCACCTAGTTTATAACATAATAAGTTATAGAAATTTTTTATAACATCATAACAGAATGTGTTATAAACTTGAAAGATTTTTCTAGTCGGGTATACATGGTACTTTTGAAACATAGAATCATGACTTGTTCCTTCACACTTATGCATTAAAAGTTTTACATAAAAGTCAACGGTTTCAACAAAAACAAGGATGTCCATTTCGCCCCGGGTGTCCATTATGCCCCTAATCCCTCTATAAGATACATAGTTTGAATTTTCGACGACAAGTTTCGGTGACTGCAGGTGGTTCTGCCGAAACGCTTGATTTCTGGCACAACACGAAATATATCCTGAAGAAAGGCTGGCACGGTAAAGGCTGGGTATGCTGCGCAATTCAGATCCTATTGTGACCCACTAGCCCAGCAACTCCTATCCCTACCTCCTCGTGTTACCGACCGGAAACTATGAGCAATCTTAGGGAAGATTGGGTAACCAACCCCAGTGGGAACTTTGGCCATAGACTGACAGGGAAGGGGGGTTTGCTTCGGCAAACCTGAGCGTCTGTTCTTTAGGAAGAGCGGCTCACAACAGAGTCTGATCCCCATGTTAGGTGCGGCTGATCAACGTCCGACTGCCAGGGAAGGACTCTAAGCTCAACTGTGCACTATGGTCCTCCGGAAAGTAGGGAATTGGTGTCAGGCCCTACGAGCCAGCCGTAAAAACCATTGTAACGGAAAATCAGCAACAGAATAATACGAACCGAGACCAATGGCAACGACCCCAGCGAAAAAAAGGACTTGCGATTGGAAACTCGGTACGTGGAACTGCCGATCTCTCAACTTCATTGGGAGCACCCGCATACTCGCCGATCTACTGAAGGACCGTGGGTTCGGCATCGTAGCGCTGCAGGAGGTGTGTTGGACAGGATCCATGGTGCGAACGTTCAGAGGTAATCATACCATCTACCAGAGCTGCGGCAACACATGCGAGCTGGGAACAGCTTTCATCGTGATGGGTGATATGCAAAGGCGCGTGATCGGTTGGTGGCCGATCGACGAATGAATGCGCAGGTTGAGGATCAAGGGCCGATTCTTCAACTTCAGCATAATAAACGCGCACAGCCCACACTCCGGAAGCACTAATGATGACAAGGACGCATTCTACGCATATCTCGAAAACGAGTACGATCGCTGCTCAAGCCACGACGTCAAGATCATCGTAGGATATCTAAACGCCAGGAGGAGGAATTCAGACCGACGATTGGTGAGTTCAGCGCCCACCAGCTGACAAACAAAAACGGCCTACGACTCATTGATTTCGCCGCCTCCAAAAACTTGGCCATACGTAGCACCTTTTTCCAACACAGCCTCTCTTATCGTTACACTTGGAGATCACCACAACAGACGGAATCACAAATCGACCACATTCTGATTGACGGACGGCACTTCTCCGGCATTATCTACCTATCGTGGCGCCAACATCGACTCCGACCACTATCTGGTGATGGTCAAACTGCGCCTAAAACTCTCCGTCATCAACAATGTACGGTACCGGCGACCGCCACGGTACAACCTAGAGCGACTGAAACAACCGGATGTCGCCTCAGCATACGAGCAGAATCTCGAGGCCGCGTTGCCAGACGAGGGCGAGGTCGATGAGGCCCCTTTAGAGGTCTGCTGGAGTACAGCGAAAGCAGCCATCAACGACGCAGCCGAGAGCACCATCGGGAACGTGGAACGGAATCGACGGAACGAATGGTTCGACGAAGAGTACAGAACGGTTTTGGAGGAGAAATACGCAAGTGATCTGACAGAACGTGGAACATTACAAACAGAAGCGGAAACAGCAGACCCGCCTCTTTCGGGAGAAAAAGCGCCGCCTGGAAGAAGCGGAGTGTGAAGAAATTGAACTGCTGTGCCGTTCCCAAGAAATACGGAAGTTCTATCAGGAGCTCAACGCATCCCGCAACGGCTTCGTGCCACGAGCCAAAATAAGCAGGGATAAGGACGGAAGCCTCCTGACGGACAAACGTGAGGTGATCGAAAGGTGGAAGCAGCACTTCGATCAGCACCTGAACGGCGTGGAGAACGTAGACACGGGAGCCCACGGCAACAGAAGGAACGACGACGCCAGTGCAGCGGAAGACGGAAATGAACCAATTCCCACGCTGAGGGAAGTTAAGGATGCCATTCACCAGCTCAAAACCAACAAAGCAGCTGGTAAGGATGGTATCGCAGCTGAACTCATCAAGATGGGCCCAGAAAAGTTGGCCACCTGTCTGCATCGGCTGATAGTCAGGATCTGGGAAACCGAACAGCTACCGGAGGAGTGGAAGGAAGGGGTAATCTGCCCCATTCACAAGAAAGGCGACCATTTGGAATGTGAGAACTTCAGGGCGATCACTATTTTGAATGCTGCCTACAAAGTGCTATCCCAGATCATCTTCCGTCGTCTGTCACCTAAATCGAATGAGTTCGTGGGAAGTTATCAAGCCGGCTTCATCGACGGCCGGTCGACAACGGACCAGATCTTTACCGTACGGCAAATCCTCCAGAAATGCCGTGAGTACCAGGTCCCAACGCATCACCTGTTCATCGACTTCAAAGCGGCATACGACAGTATCGACCGTGCAGAGCTATGAAGAATCATGGGCGAAAACGGCTTTCCTGGGAAGCTGACTAGACTGATTAAAGCAACGATGGACGGTGTGCAAAACTGCGTAAGGGTTTCAGGTGAACTATCCAGTTCATTCGAATCTTGCCGGGGACTGCGACAAGGTGACGGACTCTCATGCCTACTCTTCAATATCACTCTGGAAGGTGTGATGCGACGAGCCGGGTTCAACAACCGGGAAACGATTTTCACAAAAACCGGACAATTTGTGTGCTTTGCGGACGACATGGATATTATTGCCAGAACATTTGGAACGGTGGCAGAGCTGTACACCCGACTGAAACGCGAAGCAGCAAAGGTCGGACTGCTGGTGAATGCCTCAAAAACAAAGTACATGCTGGTAGGCGGAATCGAAAACGACCGGATCCGTCTGGGTAGTAATGTTACGATAGACGGGGATACTTTCGAGGTGATGGAGGAATTCGTCTAACTCGGATCCTTACTGACGGCTGACAACAACGTGAGCCGTGAAATTCGAAGGCGCATCATTAGCGGAAGTCGGGCCTATTACGGGCTTCAGAAGAAACTACGGTCGAAAAAGATTCACCACGCACCAAATGCACCATGTACAAAACGCTAATAAGATCGGTGGTCCTCTACGGGCACGAGACATGGACCATGCTCGAGGAGGACCTGCAAGAACTCGGAGTTTTTGAGCGACGCGTGCTAAGAACGATCTTCTGCGGTGTGCAGGAGAACGTTGTGTGACAGAGAAGGATGAAACACGAGCTCGCTGCACTTTACGGCCAACCCAGCATCCAGAAGGTGGCCAAAGCCGGAAGGATATGGTGGGCAGGGCATGTTGCAAGAATGCCAGACAACAACCCTGCAAAGCTGGTGTTTGCAACTGATCCGGTTGGCACAAGAAGGCATGGAGCGCAGAGAGCACGATGGGCGGACCAGGTGGAGCGTGACTTGGCGAGCATTGGGCGCGACCGAGGATGGAGAACGGCAGCAACAAACCGAGTATTGTGGCGTACTATTGTTGATTATGTCTTAAATGGGATGTTGAACGAATAAATGTATGTATGTGAGGGTTTGCTTCTCCGGTTCCACGGAAAATTCTGGAATAAACGTTAATTGATCTTCTGAAAAGTTTTACAAGTTACAAGCACATGTTCTTCTGGGTCTACTGATGGCAAAGATCACCACCAAGGAGCCGTCCACAAATAAATAAATAATAACTGCCCAAAGAGATGTGGCTCAATTGGTAACACAGCGCAATTTTTTTTTTTGTCTCAAGAGCCAACTTATGTATCTCTGACAGATTTTGGGCCACTGAATCTGAATCCGGGCCCAGATTTACTCCAGCACGTCACAATTCTGAGCTATATCTTAATTTATAGGGCAAAATATGGGAAATTGAGGTACAGCTCAAAATTGTGACGTGCTGGAGCAAATCTGAGCCCGGATTCGGATTCAGCGGCTCAAAATATTTCGGAGACAGATAAGTTTGCTCTTGAGACAGACTAATAGTTGATTCAATGATGAAACCAACAAAAAATAAACGCTTTTCAAGACTTGAAAGGAAACATCACAAGCCACACCCAGAGCAACCCCGAACCGGAACCGCAAATGGAAAAGAAACTTCCACTGCTACTGCTGCCATCGCACCGGCAGTAAATATTTAATTTCCATTGTGTGAAAGTTGGTGGAAAAACGTGCTGCCAAGAGTTGTATTGCTGCGAGCAAATTTCGCTCCCCACGCTCAACCAAAAGGCAGGGCGCGTGCAGCGGCACGAACTGCAGAAGCTTCCGCTTCGAAGCGCTGGCAGGAAACACAAGACAGAAGCTGCTCGGTCGGTCGCTGGCTGGCTGCCTTTTGCCTTGGAACTAACAAACGGTTGGAAAACGGTAGGTAAACTAGCTTTCGCAAGATGTGCTGATATTTGTTATACCCGTGGATCCAAGGTTAGCAGTTTGCACCTCCTCCTAGATACTGCGGGATGCTTCGTTTCGTTATCTAAATTACGTTGCAAGACGAGAAACAAATTAATGCGGTGGCTCTTATCCCATTCATCTTCTTCTTCGGGAGTTTTGCTAGCCGAGTTTTCCAGCGGCAACAGATCAAAAAAGGGGAAAATAGTGGCGAAACTCAACCAGGAAGGGCACCCACACGATCCACTCTCCTCTTGCAAGCTCCTTTTCTACATCTTTTCTCTATGATTGAGTTAGGATCACAGCTCCTTAAAACGGTGTTTTTACCGGTTAATGTAATGAAAGATAAATTATTGCATTAGATACTGTTGTAAAGTGTTTTAGGATGAATGAAATTCAGGACTTCAAAAAGCATTCCATTATTGTTGTAAACATTCATCCGTTTCCCAATTTTACATATGTAACTGTTATTGCTGTTGGTTCATATAGCCAACGCGGTTATCTTCTCGGACGGCACGGTCCATGAAATTTCCATGAAGGAAAATACATTAACTTCGTTGGGCATATTGGAATATCTTCGTACTTGCCACATGGTGTATGATACCTCTTAATTAATAGCTTTTGAAGTGCTTATAGAAAAGAGTGGGACGTAACGTCAAGTTTCGAAATTGTCTTCTCTTCAAAAACCACACCAAACCGAGCGATCATGTACAAAAAAAACACACTGATTCACAAGGAAACAACCAATCTAGCCTTAACCCATCCCATAATCGTCGTCATCCTGCAATGCAGATACCCATCAGGAGTTCATTCATAGGAACGAAAGCGAAGATTTTTCCATCCCATTTTTGTCTTACCCCTCTCCTATGAAGGCTCCTATTTGCTTTAGCATTGGTCAGTTAAGTGGAATATATTTCAATCTTTTGGCAACCGACTTTGCTAGGCCATGTTGCTCTGTGAATGCTGTGACCGTAATGGGTATCTGTTGGTATGCAAAACCGGAAGGTTGTGCTTTGTATATATTTGTGATGAATTTTGAGCATGACACATTGGTACAATGTTAATAGTCTTCTATCACTTTGCAAACAATTATGATGTTTGAGGCATAGAAGCATAGCTAAGGTCGGCTGTATATAAGTCATTTTGAGTTTTCACGTATCAACAAACGCTAAATGTTATTATTTCGACGTTTGAGAGTTGCCCATTTTATGATAACGAAAACGAAAACTCCAGTTCTTAAGCCACGCATAATTGACAATTGCATGAAACCTCCGCATATCGTTCTGTTCCATGCTTTACAGCGACTGCTGAAGCAAAGCAAAGCAACTTTGCTTATCTTTAGATAACCGTACACATCGTAGTTGCTACTCCGTGATTGACCAGAACAATCGAAGCTGCACAGAGATCCAATGAATGATGCTTGGGACTAGCTACACACTCTCAATGTGCACAAATCGAGAGTTTAATATTTTAAAGTCAATAACGGCGCCGGCCACGTCCTTACGGTCATCGGGAAAGGGAAAGGAATGTTAGTTCAACAACCGTTGTTACTAGAAACCGTGGAATCCACAGCATCCCCACAGTTGTCTTAGGAAGGAGTAGGGTGCCTGCACCAATTACACTGTTCGACAAAAAAAAAACTTTTGCCGTGATCAGAGACCCCATTAGTAGGGCATAAAAGCGCATGGAAAATGTAGAAAAATGCCGTTTTCAAATCTGTTGGAGCACCTCTAGATCTGTGAAAATTTCAGCGGTGCACAAAATTTCATTTCAAAGATATTGTATTTCAAAAATGTTAATGATGATTTCTAAAGCTCGTGTCAAACCTTCAAAAATGTATAAAATTCAAACACATCTCAAAAAGTATCTAGGGGTGCTTTAACAGATTTGAAAACAGCATTTTTCCACATTTTCCATGCGCTTTTATGCCCTACTAATGGGGTCTCTGATCACGGCAAAAGTTTTTTTTTGTCGAACAGTGTTATGGCACTGCCTAAGGAAAACAATGTGTACAAAAATAACAAGAAGACCAGCGAATGTCATCAATATGTTTAAAGAAAGCTTAGTTCCCATACTTTACAGGAAAAATATAGAAATGGAGCCAAAACTTCTTTTAGTATTTATTACAGCGTGTGCCAATGATAGGAACGCTGTACCAGTTATGGTTACATTCTACACTTCGATTCCTTTTCGCACTATTTGCATGCATTCTTTATGAGATTAGCCATAACTGGTACACTATGGCAAAAAAGGGTGCAAGGTAGCCGAAATTTCAAGGAAAATGATTAATTTCTACCATAATTTGAACAAAATGTGGACTTTAAATGAGCTCAACCATCTTTTGTGAACGTGATCTGTTGTTCACAATTTTTTTCTTGTTGATTCACATCGTTAAAGGATGAAAATCAACTATAGCGAAAAATTGGTATTATAGCCATAATTGGAACATTTACCCTATTTGATAGTGGTAGGGTAAGGTTTCTTGGAGCTTGGAGCCACCTTTGGTAGGTGACACGATCCACTAGTTACATGAAAATACAGGACACGGTCTTCATCCCGATTATGATTTATTTGGTCGCGATAGTAAGGGTAATGCACATACGTCAACGATCGTTCTACAGGGGGTGGCCAAAATGTTTGGGATAGGCAACTTTTTTTCTCTCACAAAAAAGTTCAACATGGTGTAACTTTTTATAGAGTGCATCGAATATTCTCAAATGTTGACAGTTTATTAACCTATTATATGTGCATCAGTGGTACAAATTTGAGCTCGATTGGTTAATCTTTTGCGAAGTTATAACTGATCTAGTAAAACACTATTTTTAAGATTATCAGTTTTTGAACTGTCATAACTCGGAGACCAGTGAACCGAATTGAATGAAATTTTGAGCAATTATCAACAATATAATAATGCTTGAAAATTCATCAGAACATAGATACTTTTAAACGTTTAAAATTTTATAATGGTTTGACATTTTCACCCATTTAGAGGAAAATGAGTCAAATTTACTATACTGCACAAAAATTACAAAATATGCTCTTCATTTAATCCAAATAGGCTCTAATATAACTTTTTATAGATATCTTATGAACAGAAGTATAAAATCTTTGGATATCAATAATAAAATTTTATGACATTGATGTAAAAAAAAGCATTTTTTCGAAAAAGAACCAAAAAGTGTCAATCCATGATAATTTTTTTCAAACGCTTAAAAAGTACTCATGTTTTAAATGATTTTCAAGCATTAATATATTGTGGATAAAAGTTCAAAATTTCATTCAATTCGGTTCACTGGTTTCCGAGATATGACAGCTCAAAAATTAGTAGTCTGAAAAATAGTGTTTTACCAGAACGGTTATAACTTCGCGAAAGATTAACCAATCAAGCTCAAATTTGTACCAATGATGCACATATAATAGGTTGACAAACAGTCAAAATTTGAGAATATTTCATGCACTCTATGAAAAGTTACAGCATATTGAACTTTTTTGTGAGAGAAAAAAAGTTGCCTATCCCAAACATTTTGCCCATCCCCTGTACATTAAACGCGTCACCGCATTGATAGTTTATACTACCGTGAAACCCGACTTTCCCACGAAAGTTATCGCGCGCTTCTGATTTCGCATTCAATATTCGCGTCCCCATCTCCCTACTGAGAAAACCAACCGACTCACGGAAATAGTCACGCGTTTCCCACAGTATTGAACTTAGATTATACGGAGAATAAACTTTCATGATTAGATAGCTGTTCTCGAATTATGTATTTTACCAAGAGTAGTACCATGTGTTACCTGTGATCGACAGCCGTTGAGGTAATTAAGTCAATTATTTTAAATTTGCTCAATGATTGTTGTGAACTGCAATAACTTTCTTCTAACATTTTTATCGCTTCAATATTAGCCCTGCACCAGAACTACAAGATTAATTTGCAAATATTACAAACTCCAGAAGTCCTCATGAAAACGCTTTGGCGAAATTACCCAACTTCTTCTAGTATTTAAAGAAAAAAAAACTCGGAATGATCTCACCCAGTTCTATGTCGTCGGATGACTCCTTAACTCCTTCAATTTTCTGCAATACGGTTTGCACTTGGTAAAGTGTGCATCCATTCTTACCACTTCACGAGGAAAGACAATGTGCACTTGCCCCAAATACGTGTCATTTTTCACTTTTTCCTTCGAACAACGCCACCCGATAACGATCCCCATCGCAACTCGCTTTACAGCGACTGCAGAAGCGCAGAAAAACATGGATTGGAACGATATGTGTTACATAACTATTAATGGTGCGCGATACAAGACTGCGACGACTTTGATGTTTAAAGCCGAATATCTAGTTCAAGAAATATATTTCGGCACGAAATTCATTTTTATAGCATGATCCTATTTGTTTTCTGAGATAAAAAGTAATTTACAAATACTTAATCTGAAAATCAGATGTAGGAAACCGAGCCACTTGGGCGTGACTTCTATTCTGGGCACTTTTCCGCTATAGCTAAGTCAATTTTGAACCAATTGACTTGAAATTTTGACCATACCTATCTCACCGCGTTCCAAAAATTGTGTCAATTGATTCAAAGCTGACTGAGCCACTACCCAAGTGGCTCGGTCCCCTATTATATTTAATGCAACGATATCGTTGTCTTCTCACAACTGCCAGAAAGTAGCCGAATTTCATGAAAAGCTAATCCTGCAGTGGTAATCTCTAAATGTGCCGAAATGCATCGATTTTGTTATGAAAATCGCTCGTACAGCTAGGATAAGATATGATTGCATCTAATAAGCAAAGTTTTGCTAATGCTTAATCAATGGTACTTGTTGAGGCGCCGCAGTGCCTCAAGCAGGTAGTTCTAGGATTTCTGGCGGGATGGAGTCTCGCAAGACCTGGGGTACCAGAAATCCTCCGTTGATCCGGTTCGAAGGAGCAAATGTTTGGGGCTCCGCAATGCCTCAAACGGGAATTTTCTTCCACGGAAAGAAAACGCAGGGGTTACACTTTAAGCACTTTACTTTATTGCACTAAACTTGGCGTTGTCCAAGCCACGCCAACGCTTGTAAGTACACTTCACTTAACTTCACACTACTTGACCGTTAGCCGGGTCAGAATAAACTATTTCGCTGTTCGGTGGTGGAGCTCTCCTTATATAGCACTCCGGAAGGCATCCAGAATGTTCTACAATATTCTCGGATAAAACATTCTAGAACCTTCCGTCAATCTGGCTGCACTGTCTGAAGGAAGCCACTCACGGGTAACTCACGAGCGGCATGCACTCGTTCATCTAACTGGCCGCCGCCGCGATGACGTGCGCTCGCTCACAGCTGTCATCATCAATCATCATCGCAATCATCGTCGGTGGTGAGTGGTCCCGCGCTGTCGCCGTGTTTACGTTTGTGGGAGCTTGAGTGATGCTTTTTAATCTCGTAGGGGAAAGTGGGGCACTTTCTTCACCGGAGCGTCCGATGGGCGCGAACATACTGCCCCCGGGCTGGAAGCATTCCTGTCGAAGCAATGGCATCGGGTGACGGTTGTCTTCTCTGCAATCCATTTGAAGCGGTAGTCGACTCGTCGGAATCTTTCCCAAACTCCGTCTTCGTCGTGTTGGTTGATGGCGACTCTCGGTGGGCAATTTGACACAATACGTCTTCCGATCAGATAATCCAACGTGTTCATCATTGGCTGGGCAGAGTTGTTCGATAGATGTTTCTGAGCAACCTTTCGCACAGTTGAACTCACCCACTCGAGCAGATCTCGAATCGTCCGCAATAGTCTTTGGTGGTGGTTTTGCTGGCTTTGTATGCCACTTCATCTTGGCCTTCGGTCTTAGCAGGTCTCGGAGCCTTCCTGGCTTGCAGTTGCTGTCAGAGACTGCGCTTACGGACACGTCTGGAGCTAACTTCACGCTGTCCAGAGTTCCACACTCCATGGTCTTCAACTCGGACCCCTTGGAAAACACCGCCGGGTTTGCCAGTGTTTTCACATACGACAACTTGGAGGGTTCGACCTGAACGGACTCCACTTGGTCGAAAACTGTCGCGAACGATGGTTTATCTTTCGATCTGCAGCTATCGCACCACGAAATGGCTTTACGTACGATAGCCAGAACTGCTCATCCTGAGCGTTCTTCACGTGATTCGGGGAATCTGCAGTGAAATCTGGCAGATCATCACTGCACGGCTTGGAATGCTGCTTGTAAGCGGACTCTGATTCCACGGCGGATGTCGCAGTGTGAACAGTCTGTTGCACACAGGACAAATCAGAGAACTCCTCCTGAGCGGACTCTGATTCCTTCTTGCTTGCCATGGGCTCGGTGGTACGTGTATGGGGATTCGTCAACTCCATTACAGACGGCTTAGTCTGCATTCTCGGGGTGAAGGCGGATCCATCGACGAAAGTTGCAGTGTGAGCGGGCTGCTCCACACTGGATGGGACAGAGAGCTTCTCCCGAGCAGGCTCTGGGTACTTCTCGGCTGCCACTGTCACAGTCTCGATGTTGAACTCCACTTGACTTAGCTGCTGCTCGATACTGGTTGGCTTGGAATGCTCCTTCTGAGCGGATTCCAGATGCTCAACGGATCTCGTAGAACGGACGATTGGATGTGGTTCCACACTTGATTGCCAGGAGTACTTCTTCTGAGAGTGCTCCGAGCGGTGCTGATGATCAACTTCATGCAGTAGACCAGGAGCTGCTGATCCATCAGACTCAGCGGTGTCACTTGGTAAACCGGAGTGCTCCCCCCGAGCAGACTCCAACTGGCGATGGTTCTGGATACTTACCAGCTTGCAGTGTTCCTTCTGAGCATTCTTCGGTTGGTGGTCTGATCCCACACTCTGAGTCGATTGTACTACTCTGGGCGCGTCGGAGAACTCCTCGCTACCACACTGCGATCGGTGGCGAATCCATGGCGTTCTTCCACAAGGTCCCCAATCCTCGCTGACTGGTTGGATTTCCTGGACGGGTAGCGCAGTGCCACTCGATAGCGGCATACAGGACTGGCTGGATTGCTTCGTCGGTGTTAACTCTGTCCGGAGGGAAGTCCGCTTCCAATCCACGCCTTGTCGATCTTTACTGCATGGTACGCCACATCTCGTTGTGTGACGCGGTTCCTTCGTACAGGACGACCTATCGTGTTCCCTGTGAACGTTGTTCGGTTGGTCCTTGGACGTCTCAGAGTTTGCCGGCGGCTCTAGACTGGATGAGTCGTAGAGTTCTTCTGAGACGGACTTCAACTGATGCCGATTATGGAGGCTAGCTCGGAACTTTCTCGGTTGTGGCATGGCTGGTTTCTGGGTAGGTGTCACAGTGTGATTAGCTGGCGTCACACTGGACCGATTTGAACACTCTCCTTGGGCGGATTCCACGTTGCTGACGTTCGTCGCAACGTGATGCGACGGTACCACGTGGGACTTGTCAGATTGCTCCTTTTGAGCAGGTTCTGACCACTGCCTGCTTTGGAAGCTTTCCAAACCAAGGCGCTCACTCTTGCTGAGTTCGTACTCACCAGCCAAGCTCGCGGATAGCTTCTCTATCCTTAGCAGCGCTTCGATGTGTAGCCGGGCGAAGCCCATCTGCAGCTCTTCCTGTTCCTTGAACTCCGATGCAGGGATCCGGTCCAAGATCTCCTGGTGAAGCTTGGCATACTCTTGGTAGTACGTGCCTAGCTTCTTCTCGTACACCCGCAGGAGCGATGATCTTATCTTCGACGGGTCGTGGTATGCCTCCATCAGGTTTCCGATGATGTACCGGATCTTCCGCGTGACCTGTTCACGGAGATGCATAAGCAGCTGTGTCTCATGCATGACGGGGTCCTCAAATGCCGTTGTGCGGTGTCTCATCTCGAATGCTTAGCCCGCTTTGGGTACAGCTCACTTCGACGATTGGTGGTTGGTTGACAAGTCCTCTCTTCGGTGTCTACGCAGGAATTCACCGAGGGTGCTGATCTACTTTGACCGGCGGAAATCCTCGACTGGTCACCTCGTTGACCAGGGGAACGACTTTGTTAGGACCGGACACCTCACTGATCGGCGGACGATCTTGTCCTTGGTGACTAGCACGGGCTGTCCTGCTTCCACTGATACCTCCTTGATCAGCAGAAGGCTTTTACGGTACCGATCGCAAGGCTCGCTGACCGGTATAAAATTGTCTTCTTGGTTGTCTTGCCGGCGGCAAGAATGACACATCCAGTGCCGATCGTCCACTGACCGGCGGTAATTCCTCTCGTCCGTTGACCAGGGAACACTTCTTCTAGGGCCGATGACCTCGTTGATCGGCAGGAAATCTTCTCGTTGGTGGCTTTGCCGGCGGCAAAGATGTCACCCTTGATGTTCGCCTCAATGACCAGCAGGACACTTCGCTGCGGTCGACTGCCTCTTCGATGCGCTGGTGTCCTCACCGGCGGTAAGGACCGTTTATACCGATCTCTCGTTGACCGGTACGAAACTCCTCGGCTGGTTTCCTCGATGACCAGCTGGACGCCTTGCTAGGACCGACCGACTCGTCAATCGGCGGGATTCCTTCGACGGGATGGTGTCTTTGCCGGCGGCAAAGAAGTCACCGTTGGTGCCGATCGTCCACAGATCGACAGGGATTCCTCGACTGGTCACCTCGTTGACCAGGGGAACAACTCGCTGGTGCCGATCCCTTGTTGACCGGCGGTCTCCAGGGATAGGGTCCTGCTTCCACTGATTGCTCCTCAAATCAGCAGAAGGCCTCGACGGGTTGGTATCCTTGCCGGCGGCAAGGTGTCGTTGGCTCCGGTCGGCTCGCTGACCGGCAGGGGTTCCTCGCTTCGATATAGAACCGGGGACTTTAGGCCGGTTCCACTCCACGGGCACTGAATCCGGTTCGGACGGACCAAATGTTGAGGCGCCGCAGTGCCTCAAGCGGGTAGCTATGGATTCCTGGCGGGATAGAGTCTCGCAAGACCTGGGATACCAGAAATCCTCCGTTGATCCGGCTCGAAGGACCAAATGTTGAGGCGCCGCAGTGCCTCAAGCAGGTAGTTCTAGGATTTCTGGCGGGATGGAGTCTCGCAAGACCTGGGGTACCAGAAATCCTCCGTTGATCCGGTTCGAAGGAGCAAATGTTTGGGGCTCCGCAATGCCTCAAACGGGAATTTTCTTCCACGGAAAGAAAACGCAGGGGTTACACTTTAAGCACTTTACTTTATTGCACTAAACTTGGCGTTGTCCAAGCCACGCCAACGCTTGTAAGTACACTTCACTTAACTTCACACTACTTGACCGTTAGCCGGGTCAGTTAAAACTGTTTCGACAGTCGGGGTTGCGATGCTGCTTATATAGTACCTCGGAGCGCATCTAGAATGTTCTACAATATTCTCGGATAAAACATTCTAGAACCTTCCGTCAATCTGGCTGCACTGTCTGAAGGACGCCACTCACGGGTAACTCACGAGCGGCATGCACTCGTTCATCTAACTGGCCGCCGCCGCGATGACGTGCGCTCGCTCACAGCTGTCATCATCAATCATCATCGCAATCATCGTCGGTGGTGAGTGGTCCCGCGCTGTCGCCGTGTTTACGTTTGTGGGAGCTTGAGTGATGCTTTTTAATCTCGTAGGGGAAAGTGGGGCACTTTCTTCACCGGAGCGTCCGATGGGCGCGAACAGTACTTCCAGCAGTGATCCATGATGTTAGCGTTAGCGTAGTTACGGTATATGCACTTCGTAGATTGGATACTAACAACATTCATGTACCTTTTGCTAATCTTGCTCGGATTGCTTTTCGGAACAAGGCCGGGGAGTTAACTTTGCTCCAATTTTTTTGGAGGAGGTATACGACTGGGAGCAGATGTCGCTCGCTGTTATCTGTAGTGTACAGTGCAAGTTGTCCCAAAAAGTTCAAGACAAATTTATGTGTTTTATGTTAAATGGCATTACAAGAAGCTCCAACTCTCAAACTGCATTCAAAAACCACATAACGAGAGACGGTTGACTGCTTATCCCTTGAAAAAGGTCCAATACACGGGACCGAAACGTCGGGCTATGCCAAACTAGCCGTTTCAATGCTCTTAGACTGAGAAAGCCACAACAATAGACCATTCCCGTCAAAATTTTTTAAGTGCTCAATGGCTTTCCGACAATTTATCGAGCAAACTTTCTCAAGGAACCCATATGTTTTGAAGCCTCTAACTATTGAAAAATAGTGAAAAACCTGCGAAGTAGCACTTTAGCCCTATAATCTCCTAGAAAATATTTTTTCACTAAACCCGATGAACCCCTTTCTCTCCTATGGCTTTCTCGGAGAGATGTGGAGAATTTTCGATCAGCTGGCTGTCAATAATGACGTTTGATATTTTGTTTTGATCTGCTCCCATCCGCGCTGTCCTCTCTCAAAACAACAAAACAAAAAACGGTCCAGAAGATGCTGCTGGCATACTTTTTCGTTTTCAATTTTCGTTTTTAAATGGTTTTTGATAGTAGGAAATTTAAGCTCTGCCAGACAAGCGAATTCATCCCTCCATTGGAACACTGGAACGATTGAAATAAGCCACCCGTAAGTAACATTCCGCGGGCCCGCCATGGCCACATTCGTTTTTGGAATCCTGTTTAACGATTTTGATTTCCTACAGGTAAGCCTTCGATCGACTTCTACCTGATGCAAAATATGAGCGGACGGCAACTATTTGGACATTGACGGCCAGGTGCATAAGGTGTTCGAACCGTAGAACAACGAAGCCGGGTATGGATCGTAGGTCAATCAATACGTGGCACGGATCTTCTGGACCGCACCATTAACAACGAAGATTTTGTGCGTGCTTAGGAAGAAGGCCTAGGCCAGAAGAAAATGATAATTCCTGGATAAATATATGGATATCACGGAAAGAGCTATTGGGGACAAACAAGTGGGGATGCCGGGATAGTTCCGGAATAAAATTGTATTCAGCAAGAAAGCTGATGATCTTTGAAAATGCCGTGAAAAACTTGGGAATTCAAGGAAATACTGTGAAAAAAACTTTTGTGTCTTAAGGAAATCGCTAGAGTTCGAAATTACGAAGAGGAAGTGGTTACTTTTAGGAAAAAGGGAATATTGAAGAACGATTCTAGAAAGTGTGGCTTCTAGGAGCAAGCCATTGGTTTTGGATAAATCGGATGATTCATTGGAATGAGGAGTAGGAACTGGCCACGTTGGATGACTTGTATTCGCTCCATACGAATGTCGAAGATATTGTATGAACAAAAGTTTACGGGGAGGGAGGGGGATAAGAGATGGCTCAAAATAAGTCTACGTAATTTATAGACAGCGCCTTGGAGCTGCCGTCAGGACTTTTATCCGGGATGCTTACCGGAATTACTTTCAGAATTTCTACAGGAAATCCTCCCTCCCTCCCCTTCGGCATTCTCTCTTGGAAATATTTCTGGAAGTCTTTTCTAAATTTCTCTATTTGTTCCTCTCGGAATTCATCTGGGTTTCCTCCAGAAGTCTGTTCCGAATATTTTCCAGGAGTCTTTTATGGAAACGCTCTATTAGCAGTTTCTTCTGGGATATCTAAAGGAAATTCTATCGGAGTTCCTCGAAAAGTCGTTGCTGGGAATTGGTTTAGAAGTTTCCTCAGGAGTTCCTTCCGATATGCGTTTAGGAATTTCATTTGGGATTCCTAAATGAAATTTCTTCCATGGACTTTCTAAAAATTATTTCCGGAGTTCGTCCAGGAATCCGTTACTAATTCCTTCAAGAATTCTTCTTGTGATTCCTTGAGGAATTCTTCGAGAAGATTCATTCAGGAGTTCCTTTAGGGGGGGCGGTGTTCCTAGGTGAACCAGCCTAGGGCTGAAAGCCCCGTAAATAAATCTATTAAGAATAATAATAAATCCGTTAGGGAATCCTCCAAAAGTTCCTTCCGAGATTCTTCCAGGAGCTCCTTTCAGGATTCCTTTCCGAATTATTACATGAATTCCATCAGAGACGCGCGTCCTCTGCACGGTAAAAAATCTGCACTGTGATATGAACTGATTGACACTTGAATTCGCACTACTGTTCAATCAGTTTGTTACACGGTAAAAATTCTGCACGCTCAATGTAAGGGAAAAATCCCTTAACTATTCAATGGCCTAATCAACATGATCAGAAATGCTTTTCCTTTAAGATCGCAATGCTGTCAGTGTTGATTTGAGGACCAAAACAAACCCACCGGAGAAATCAACTGAAAACCCCTTCGATTTGCACTACTGTAAAAAGCAATACGATCCAAAGTGAAAAGCTGTTGATTTGGTGATGACTGTTTTGGGCATGAAAGTAAATATAGATGACAGGTGGTAGAAAGTGCTTCGCTTCGATTCACACCTCTCTAACAGATGTGAAGTAGTGTAGTGGTAAAACAGATGATCGTGTCTCTGAAGGACCTGGTATCGAATCTGGTTGCGGCTGAATACATTTTTTTTTTAATTTTAGTTGTGAAATCAAAACATTGTCAACAACGAATTGATGTGAAGTTCCATTAAAATTGAAGAGGCATTGGATGTTCTTTGCCAAATGATATGTAATTGATAACAAACTGATTGAACAGTAGTGCGAATTCAAGTGTCAATCAGTTCATATCACAGTGCAGATTTTTTACCGTGTATCAATTACATATCATTTGGCAAAGAACATCCAATGCCTCTTCAATTTTAATGGAACTTCACATCAATTCGTTGTTGACAATGTTTTGATTTCACAACTAAAATTAAAAAAAAAAATGTATTCAGCCGCAACCAGATTCGATACCAGGTCCTTCAGAGACACGATCATCTGTTTTACCACTACACTACTTCACATCTGTTAGAGAGGTGTGAATCGAAGCGAAGCACTTTCTACCACCTGTCATCTATATTTACTTTCATGCCCAAAACAGTCATCACCAAATCAACAGCTTTTCACTTTGGATCGTATTGCTTTTTACAGTAGTGCAAATCGAAGGGGTTTTCAGTTGATTTCTCCGGTGGGTTTGTTTTGGTCCTCAAATCAACACTGACAGCATTGCGATCTTAAAGGAAAAGCATTTCTGATCATGTTGATTAGGCCATTGAATAGTTAAGGGATTTTTCCCTTACATTGAGCGTGCAGAATTTTTACCGTGTGGGAAATCTTTTTGTATTGTGGATATAGCACTGAGTTGGAGTCGGAAGTAACTTCATTGACTTCCGCTGCCTTTCCTGTGCGTTAAACATAACGTCGGAAGTAGTGGGCTAAATGGAACATCAGATTTTTCATACAACGCACTATTTCCGACGTTATGTTTTACGCATGGGAAAGGCAGCGTATGTCAATGATGTTTCTTCCAACACTATTTAATTTAGAGCTAAATCCATAATAGTTCCACCAGAATTTTATTCTGATTCCTTTTGAACTTCGTGGGTTCCACTAGGAATTTCCTTGGGAATTTCTGGATTCTTCCAGGAAATCGATTTCTGATTCTTTCAGGGATTCATACATTGTTTCAGCAAAACCTTCAGAAATTATTTATATTCCTTTTTGTAAAATCCTCCAGTAATTCTGTACAGGATTTTAAAATAATGTTGAGGAAGAAACTCTCGGATGAGCCCACGCAAAATTTACAAAAAAAAAAACTAGGATTTCCCTCTAAGATTGCTTACAGGGGATTTTCAGGAGTTCTCGCTGGCGATTTTTTCAGTTATCTGGCGAATCTCCAGAAATTCGTTCTCGAGATTCCTGCAAAATTTCCTCCGAAAAATCCAACCGGGGATTTTTCCCACAATTGCCACCGGAGATGGGGTTGACCGAATTTTGAAGTGTAAGGCAAGGGTAGGAGCTCCGAAATAGGTATTAGGTATTAGGTGCCGGCAGGGTGCCCGCGATGCTAGGATGATTGTGTCCGACGGTTTTCTTTCGGTATTAAACTCATTCAGCTGGCCGGCTCCTTACTGTTCATTTTCACCGGTGGAAGTTGAGTGGATCTGGGATCGGTGGAGGGCTGGCGGGATTACAATCACTCCGGTTTCGTGGATGCCCGGGTACCTTCCGGCATTCCACGGATGTATTTTTGCTGGCCATGCATATTGCTTCTAAAATCAGCCGGCGCGAAGGTGACGTGCGGTGTGTGTTTGACATTTCGAAATGTAAATATGCCAAAATGACGGCAGGGTTGGGAGCATATTCTCCACATTGAAAAACATCTCCACATCCCAGGGATGTACACACTACTTCGCACGGTGATTTTAATTTCAAATTGGAGAGATTTTTCGAATTTTTAAAAATTTGTATGAAAATCAGGAATACATATAAAAAGTTTCTGAAAACGGCAATGATCATTGAAACCGAATATCTTTCGAAGAAAAATATAAAAAAGGGGGGTTAGGTCAGACGGGAATGGTCTATTCAACTTTGCTCCAATCTTATGCAAGAATACCAAAAGCACGAATGTCATTATTCCCGGCCACGCCCATCTTTACCGTAACTTGGGATAGGGGAAGGAAATGTTGATGTAGCACTTATATAAGAGACCTCCGACTCAGTGACACTCCCATAAGTACTACGGAGTGGGTGGTTGGAAGATGTATTATGTAGGTCAAGGATTCGCCTGAAAAGCTGGCGATGGACCCACGGCTTTGTTTGTTTACTTGGTTGAAATTTAATCTTTTGGAAGCCGGCTATCAAAAGCGATTTTTTTTTCTATTTATTGTATAAATAATTATGTTTCTGCTCAGTGAGAGGCCCAAGCAGAACCGATCCCTCCAGGGTCATCGGAACATTACAATAAATGTTTGAAACGCGTGAAAAAAAAAATAAAAAGAAAATTGGCGATCTGAGAAAAGAAAACCTTAATTGAGGTTAAAAAAAGCGCGAAAACAACGAAAAAAAAAACATCTCAATTTATTAAAAAAAATACCGAAAAAAGAGTTGAACGAAATTAAATCAATAGATATTTTTTTTTATTTATGAATGTTTAAAACGCGAGAAAAAAAATTGGCGGCTCGAGAAATAGCAAAATAAAAGAAAAAAAAATTACGTTTAACAGCAACAAAAACATCTCAATTCATAAAAAAAATGAAAAATAAATAAATAAATAAATAAAAAATAAAAAACTAATAAAAACAAGCAAGATCGCGTAAAACGAGTAAAAAAAATTGGCGATCCGAAAAAAAAAACAATTTTTCTAAAAAAAGCACACATATACACCCGCGACATCACGACACTCGGCTCGAAGAAGAACGACGCGGACAACGTGGTCTACAAGCCATCGAATGATTTCGTCGTCTCGACCGCAGGGTTACCCGCTTGTACATCTGAAATAGAAAATAGTATTAAATGGTGATAGGCTCACAACAGTTACATAATTTTCGGAAAAAAATCTCTCTAGACATAGACAAAAATTACCTGAATCCTCCTGAAACAAATGGTTTAACAACAATGAAAAACATAATAGGGGTACTCACTAAACAGATTAAATTGCTGCGTGAGTCATGATTTTCTGTTTATTTTAAATGTTTCATGATTTTGCGAGTGAAATAATCAAAGATTGCCTTGGTGATCGCGACGTTTAATCAGTTTAATCAGTTTACGCAGTTAAGTGAATCCCCCTAATACAAAAAAAAGTAGACCAAATTGTGATCTTGGAATTTTCCTGCATTTAAATTAATCAAGCTAGAAAATTACAAGTTCAAAATTTGTTATGGTAGATCTTACGCCGTAACGCACCATTATAAGGTGATCTACCCACGTTACGGGGACTTCCAGCAGTGATCCATAATGTGACCCAAAAACTGGTCGTTTGACGTTATTATGGATCACTTTCAATAAATATATAATTTTTCTCCACTCAACGCTCTTGATACAATATGTTTAGCTAGAAGTGTCAAAAGCATCAAGGACTTTCAAAACCAGTTGTCTTGAAACGCAGAATGGTATTAATAAAAACTTATGATGTAGAACACTGAACCCTAGTGGCGTACCTCTTGCAAAGTACATGGATTCGGAACTTTCTATGATTTTTTTGTTTCTGTAATACCGAGTAATAATGTGACAATGGTATCAGGTATCAGTAGGTCGGCTCCAGAGGCACTTTCTCCTCCATTTGGGAAATTTGAGCCATCGCCATAAACACGAGCCTATTCTTAATTTACCTGTGAGATAAGAGAAGGAAAAAAAGGATGGGACAGGGGAATGGACAGGTAAGGTAATAGGATCTTCATACAGACATAAGCGTATCACAATGGGTTCAAACAGCGCCCTGAAAAGAGCACTGTGATAACGCATAAAGCGAAAGAGAGCCTATAGCTCTTCACCACAGCTGGTCAAGAACAACAGAACGTCCTGAAGATTCAGGTTTCTGGAATCAGTTTCACTTAATAAGTGTTTTCCGAGTACTCGGAAAACTGGACAGTAACATATCAAATGACACGAAGCTCCATAATCGGATTCACAGCTATTACATGCAAATGAATCAGCTTGCTGAATATTCGCCATGTGATAACTGAGTCGGCAGTGGCCAGTCAATGCTTTGACCAGCATGCTGCAATTCTGCTTTGACAGATTTGTTAGATACTTTGCAACCCCTAGAGATGGCTCAGTACAATACAGTTTTGTTTGACGATATGACTCCAAACTATTCCGGTATTGTCTGTGCTGAGTGGCAGCCCAGGTGTCAATCTGAAGCTTTACCCAACACTTGGATACCGGAATAGCTGGATCAGGGCCAATGAAATCATGTGAAGCTCGAGTGCGAGCTAACTCATCAGCAAATTCAATCCCAGCGATGGAAGAATGGACAGGTACCCTTACAAGGTAAACAGCGTTTGCTGAATTCAGCTCCTCGATTTGAGTTTGACAAGCGATTACTATCTTTGACCTAGAGTTGGCCAAAGCAAGTGCTTTAATAGCAGCCTGGCTATCTGAACAGAAGTATATTATTTTGCCCATTACGTGCTGCTGAAGTGCTGATGGCACTCCGCACATAGGAGCAAAGATTTCGGCCTGAAAACCGGTGCAGTGTCTACCAAGTGAATGATGCAGCCTTAGCTCATGAGAATAAACACCAGCACCCGCTCGACATTCGAGAAGGGAGCCATCAGTGTAACATACGATGCCGCCTAAAATGCTTCTCTTCAGATATCCAGATGTCCACTCTTCCCAGGAAGGGAATTTTGTGGAAAATGTCCTATATGGAAAATTACAAGCAATTGTAAGATCACTTGGAGCAAAGACAATTTGTCCCAAGTCACCAAAAGTGTGCAACGGTTCGTAGTATCCCCTCAGCAGGTTTGTGAGATTTTGTCGCGTTATAGTGTAGTTTCGTCTGTTTGTTTATTTAAAATTCAGGAAAGTGTTTGTGTTGTTTGTTTCCACTCTTTGTGTTTGTTGGTCACCCGAAAAGGACGCAGCCATATATAGCAGCTACCATCACCCGTCAACATTAGCCACCAGATGCCTCTGCCTAACCTGAATCATGGACGTAGATGTTGGTAGCGAAAGGAGGCCATTAGGATCTTAGAGATCCTCAATCGACCTAAGAAACGACCATTTGCCCAAGTGATCGACACTCGTGAAGTCCTCTGTACTTATAGTGTATAATGTGTTCCTATTGTGTGTGTGGTGGATTCCAAGGACACAGGTAATCAAGAATCTAGATAATTCCATGAACCATATAATACCTGGAATTCCCCCCCTCCCCCCTCACACAGAACCCCGAGGTTTTACCGTAGTTATACCATCGTTTTAGCACTACCAAAGAGGTACCCTAACCCCAAAATGGGTCACCTTCCGCCGTGGCTACATCCGGCGAAGGCTTGGGCAGATGATG
This sequence comes from Aedes albopictus, assembly GCF_035046485.1. Classification (NCBI taxonomy): domain Eukaryota; kingdom Metazoa; phylum Arthropoda; class Insecta; order Diptera; family Culicidae; genus Aedes; species Aedes albopictus. The sequence continues at coordinate 380,041,421 of NC_085138.1, forward strand.
ATCAGGCCATTCGCTACACCAGGCCGAGGACCACCCTAAGAGCTATTCTCCAGTGGCCGCAGATACCCCGATTCGATCGGGCGATTAAGGTCGCATTGAACGAGCAGAAGAAGGGCGAAGAAGGAGAGGATCGGTGGATGAGGACAGCAGGAGAAAGGGGTCCCAAAGAAAGAAGGTCAGATTAGTCTTAAGAAAGTGGGTGGAAGTAGAGGGATTGTAGATAGCTAGGGAAAGATAGAAAAAGTGCACTTAATCGTAATAAACAGGAGTGTGAAAAAGGCAATCCAAGTGTTTCCCTGAATCCGCGAAATAGATAGGATAAGCGTGCCGACCCTTGAGATGTGAGGTCCTAATACAGAGTCTTGTTAGCCGCTGGGAAGGGTCACCTTCTGTGACCCTCTCCTCAGCCAACGGTAGCTGTGGCCACCGTCATTAGTTACAAGTGGAAACAACGAGGTGTGTGTTGAAATGCGGTTCACAGGAGTTTCCTCTAGTAAACCGAGTACCCATAGGCGGTAAGTGCAAGAAAGTGCTTCTTGTTTGAGATGAATGTGTAGTGGGGCAACGTCAAAGAGAACTTCGAGCGCTGCCGTGAGAGTTGAGGAGAACGCTCCAGACATCGCCATTAAGCACATCCTTTGAAGATGGCCTAATTTTGATTGGACCGTTCTCACTTCACCCCATTGCCACCACACAAGACATCCATAGGCCAATATTGGACGAACAACAGTTGTGTAAATCCATTTGATAAACTTGGGTTTTGGACCCCAAGTTGTACTAAAGGTTCGCCGGCATTGCCCAAAGGCTATACAAGCTTTCTTGATTCTGAACTCAACATGAGGTGTCCAGGAAAGCTTGGAATCAAGAATGACTCCAACGCACTTCACCTGTTCAGACACATTGATTTGAGAGTCAAAGAGACGTTAAGGTTGAACACCATTACGGTTCCGCTTTTTCCGTGAAAAGAACAATAGATGTTTTACTCGGATTTACCGAAAGGCCATAATGGCGACACCAACTACTTAACCACTTGAAGAGCGCTTTGCATCTGATCGAAAAGTGTGCTAATGCATAAATGTACCGACTATCAATGTAAGGTAGTCGTCGGCAAAGCCATAAGTAGGAAAGCTGATATTATTGAGTTGCCTCAATATCTGCTACGAGATTCCACAAAAGTGGTGATAAGACTCCCCCTTGGGGGCATCCACAAACACTCAATTTCCTAATCGCCGCTTGACGCAATGTCGCGAAGAGATTTCGGTTTTTGAACATTTGGTGAATCCAATTGGAAATCATTGGAGATATACCATGACCCCGTGCGGCTTCCAATATGGCATCGAAAGACACGTTGTCAAAGGCACCCTCGATATCTAAGAAAACACCCAAACAAGATTGCTTTTCAGCGAATGCTTTCTCGATATCGTAAACAATCTTGCGTAAAAGAGTCACAGTGGACTCACCAGATTGGTAGGCATGTTGGTTCACATGAAGAGGCACGTTGGCCAGATGAACATCACGGATGAGATGATCCACAATGCGTTCTAAGCATTTCAGAAGAAAAGTGGTCAAACTGATAGGTCTAGGTGTGTGTGTGTGCTTTGTTATTGCCAAGCCGTTTTTGTGGACGTCGCAAATATCATCGAAATATTGTGTGCTAAATTCCCGTATAATTCGTTCCAAGCATAGTTTGCTGCATCTTATACGTTTGTTTGTGTGATAACTTACGAATTTGTCACATTACCGCTTGTGTTAGTTCATAATCACAATAACTAAAATTTGTGCTTGGTATAAGAAACTGCAACGTTCAATATGGATGACCAGCTCTCAACCTGCAAACAATGCTCACAAGTCATTGCTCGCGGTCTAAATTCGATTGAGTGTGAGGGTTTTTGCACCGGAGTATACCATGCATCGTGCGTGAAAATGAACTACGAAGAGATGATTAAATATCGCCAATCTCATAACATGTGGTGGATGTGTAATTCATGTAGTGACAGGAAGGTTCAGCAACGTAACAATCGCAACATACAGCCAGCTGACTCTGTAACATGTTCACCAAAAACCGATGCGATCACCCGAATCGACGACGAAATAGCAGCTCTAAAAAAACAAGTAACTGCCATTCATCAGTCCCTTGCTAATTCCTCTGCTTGTATTGTACCGAACATTGAATCACCGACTGCAAATCAAGCCACTGCGGTATCATCGATGGAAGCACTACCTGACACCCAGTTGGGAACAAAAGCAACGAGCTGCCTGAGTAACATCGTAGAACAGAGGTCTGAAAGCGATCGGTTTTGGATCTTTCTAACTAGAATAAAAAATCACGTTAGTGAACGAGAAATGTTGAAGTTCGTGTCTGAAGCGTTGGGAACAGATGATGTTGTGGTGAAGAAGCTAGTTCCAGCATGGAAGGATTCCTGTTCGATGCCGTTCGTTTCCTTTAAAGTTGGAGTTAACATTCGTCTGAAACAAACAGCGATGCTCCCGTCCACCTGGCCTCGCGGTTTGCATTTCAGGGAGTTTCGCAACCGTTATTGGGAACCACTGTAGCTCGTCTCTTACAGAAGATGTGTAGTTTCGTTTTGATCAAACTTCGTGTTGCAGTTCCATAGCCTGTAATTTTGTGTTTCGCCTGTCAATTTTATATTTATGCAAGAATCTGTTAATTGTTAATCTGTTATATTGTAATTGTTGTGCTTAGTAAGTAAGAAATAATTTAATTAGACCAATAATGATGTCCGTTGAATTGAAAATAAAATAAAGAAATAAAGAAATAAAGAAACTCTTTGCTTCTTCATACGAAGCACGACCCACTTTCGAAATAAACTTTACAGTAATATCCCGCCAAGATTTGGGAATATACCCTGTAGCAAAACTGCAAACAAGTAGTTATTTCAAAACATGTTTGAAATAATCAAATCCCTTCTGAAGCAAAATAGGCTAAACCCCATCTGCCCCAGGAGATTTGAAAGGAGCAAAGCTATTTAGTGCCCATTCAATCGATTCTAAAGTTATGATACTCCGAGCCGAAGCTAAAGAACTATAACTACAAGAAAATACATCAGGTTCATCCGAAGATTTAATATCCACACATCCGGGGAAGTGTGTACTGAAAAACCATTCCAAGACTTTCTCATCAGAGGAAGTGAAATCACCATTTGGTAATTAAAGTTCGTTCACTCGAAAATCCTTAGATTTTGCAAGGATTTTATTCAACCGACTGGCTTCACTCAGATTGGAAACATTTGTACAAAGGTTTTTTTCAGCCGGATCGTTCGGCAGACCGAATAGCTTTGTGGTAGGCCTTGCGAGTCAACCTGAAAGCATCCGATCCAGCAGAACGTCATCTGTTCCAACTATTTCTACATTATTTTCTAAGCTTCGCCAGATCAGAGTTCCACCAAGGGGTTCCTTTTTTGGTCTTCACAGACCGCAGAGGGCAAGCTTCTTCAAAAGCTTCCATGATGAAGGCCGTTATAGTATCAACGGCATAATCTAAATCACTTGGTGTGTCAATGAATGATGAGAACCAATGAAATTTGGTTGCAACCAAATCGGTAAAAGGATCTCAATTGGTTGACCGTGGGTTCCTGAAACGCAAAGTTTGCGAAGTAACATTCACATGTTCAAACTAGATATAGCGATGGTCAGATAAAGATTCTTCATCTCACACATGCCAATTGGTCAGCTCGTGACTAATTCTGCTAGAGCAAAGCGTTATGTCTAACACTTCCTCTCTAGCAGATACCATAAGGTTGGGCGATTGCCTATGTTAAGTAATCCAAAATCTGTACTACTTAAGAATTCCATCAAACTGAAGCCTCTCAAATTGATGTCTGGGCTGCCCCAGATTATATGATGAGCATTGGCATCACTACCAACAATTACCGGAAGGCCTTTTGAAGTGCAGTATGCGATGACTTGCTTGACATTACTATTCATCATGCGATAAATAAATCGAACAATAAACGCATTTTCTGTTGAGGTTTCCAACAGACACATCGATTGTAAGCACATACATCTCTAGTATGTAGTTAGTTCAGAGATGAGTGTAGCAACGGTTGCGTTGTTGACAAGCACACATGCTCGAGGCAATGACACGTGAGTTTGCCGTTTCATTATTACTGAAAGTAGCGAACAACGGATTCGCAAGGTTTCCTAGATAGAATTTCCCCTTCGAAAGTAAGGTTCTTGGATTAACGCCACTTGGGCTGTATCATTTTGCTTAAGTCTGCAAAAATTGATCGTTGCTGTTCTTTTGTGCTGAAGATTGATCTGAGCTATTCTAACCGTAGCCACTGCCCAAACTAAGCAAGATTAAACTTTTAGCAATCACAGCATAAAAAAGAACTGCAACAATAAAGCCAGTTCGGTATCGATTTTAATGCGCCAAAGGCGATGAAGCACAGAATACACTGTGAAAAACGCATAATGCGAAACGATGTAGGTGAAAATTTAAACTAATTAATCACATCATCAGTATGAGATTGAAGAAGGGTAGCTGATTGTCTCGGAGAAACACAAGGTCCACCGCGCTATTGCTCAGGTTAGCTCAGTAAAGGTTAGCCCAGTAAAGACAAATACTATGAAGGGTTCCCTGGTACTCCATAGGCTTCGTTTGGGATTAGGTTTTTTAAGACCCCCAACCATTTATTGCTAGGCACAATAAGCATAAAGATGTATAACACCATGAATTGCGTCTTCAAAAGTGTAGCGTCTTCAAAAAAAAATAAAATATTAGTGAAATCTGATATTTCACAAGCAAATTTAAAATTTCAAATGGTATTGCTTTCCGCCATTGTAATACAGTCAGTAGCATCTGCATTCCTGCTTATCACTGCAACTGTTAAACGAAGTAAAACATACTAAAACGATTTCCGCGTCAGTTATTATGCAGTGAAGACAAAGAAACTGATCTCACTTAATAGAACCATCATCACTGATGCAAAACGATGCACGGCGATGAAATTCCTTTTCAAACCGTTTTGCTGGATTACACTTGTCGATTCACAGATTATGGTCGTGCCGAGGCATAAGAGCGTTCCCAGACAATGAAGCAAAATTCGCGTCTGATGCTACAAATGCGATTATTGAGCTATGTAGGTACGTAAATAGAAATGTCCGTATTCGGTAGGTAGATTATGCGCATGCATTTCAATAACTTCTTGGCTGCTGGCTGGCGTTACGAAAAGCCGTCTGCAGGTTGCAGTTAATCCTCGCATTCACCGCTTGATGACTGCTAAAACTTTGGTTTTGATTTCTACTCGCTGTCGGATTATGTGTGCATTAGTATGGGACAAACATCAAATTCTCGCTCCAGTCGACTTTTTTGATTCCATTTAGGTCCCATATGATCTGTACAAAATTTCAGCGCAATCGGTGAAACTATAATTTAGCGCAAGCGGTTCAAAGTTTGCATAGGATTTACTATGGGAAAAAATACACTTTCAGATAAAAAATCCCAGAGGTCGCCCCTTGTCTCCTTAATTCAAATCGATCAACGTTTCTTGTAGAAAAATCATTTATGAAACTTTCCTTCGAAGACCGCAAAACGATTGGAAGCTTGTGAAAAAAGTTATTAATTTATTACCGATTAGTGATCAAACGAACGGCTTTATGTTTTGTTTTATTAGCAGCACTGTAGCTGCTGCTGTTTCTGGGGGTGGTGATGCCTCCCGCCACCCCATGTAACAACGGCAGCAGCAGTGCTGCTGATAAAACAAAACAAAAAGACGTTCGTTAGATCACTAATCGGTAATAAATCAATAACTTTTTCTACAAGCTTACAATCGTTTTGCGGTCTTCGAAGGATAGTTTCATAAATGATTTTTCTACAAGAAACGTTGATCGATTTGAATTAAGGAGACAAAGGGTGACCTCTGGGGTTTTTTGTTTGAAAGTGTAACTTTTCCCATAGTAAATCCTATGCAAACTTTGAACCGTTTGCGCTAAGTTATAGTTTCACCGATTCGGCTGAAATTTTGTACAGATCATATGGGACCTAAATGGCATCTAAAAAGTTGACTGGAGCGAAGATTTATTTTTTCCATACAAGCGTGTCCCATACTAGTGTGCATTTAAGCTCCCCTCAGATTTACGCATCACAAATCATAAATCCAGCAGCAACGTTGGTGAATCATCCATCAAGCTTAAATTTCTCCATATAGTGGCGAGTGAGCGCCGCGCTTTGCCATAAGTACACACATTTTACAATGTAACCAACCGTATGTTGGTGTTCTGCGGTGCCATCGTCGTCGCGTCGGGGGACCATTTGAATGAGAGTCGTCAACCGAAAACCGCAGTTGATATTAAATTACCTCGTTTGTGGTGTTTCCGGAACGTAATCCTATTCATTTTATTTCGTGTTTGCACATGGGCCTACCGCTCGTTGCTTGCCTCCTATGTGCCTATGGTGTATGCATTCATGTTGCCTTGGCAGCTGTTACCCCCGGAAGCGATGTTGGTGTACTGCTGTTTGATCCTACATATATTGGGAAAATTGGAACAATCGATTTTGTTGAGTTTTCAAAATGTGAATGAGCTGCAAAATAGTGGGTTGACAACCCGGAGCGTTCAACTTAGCTCACAAGTTCCTACCTCATGCTTTCACGGATCAAGCAATGACAAAGACCGCCAGCTAAGAGCTGTGTGCTTAGCTGGTAGTGTAGCGTTGGGACTGGTGTCCTTCTGACTTTAGCTAGATTGAAGAGGTACGACCCGAGCGTCTGTTCACCAAGGAGGTGCGGCTCAAACAGCGTCTGGTCTGGCATCCAGTCCGGTCAACGAACTGGTTTTTTTTTACTGATTTGCTTGCCAATTTCATGGATACTCATAATCCATTGACACTCCAAGTGATTTAGATGATGCCGTTGATACTACAACGACCTTCATCATGGAAGCTTTTGAAGAAGCATGCCCTCTACGTTTTTTTTTTATTTTTATTTTTTTTGTGAATAGGCTCCTAAAGTCCTATCGGGATTCTTGTTTTAAACCACAATATATGGTTCAAGAGTACATATTTACTCATTTTTTGACGTTTTTATAAACCATAGTTGAAAATATATAATTTTTATTTATTTAGCCTTTTGTCTCGTCCCTAGCTTATAACACATACTTTGAGTGATTTTTTTTCACCGTGTATGTCAGATAGGAACATTTTTGAAATCCCAGTGCGAAAAATGTCGAGCTCAGTCACACAAGGTTGACCTCAAATGTCAAAGTAGAACTATTTATCATTTTACTTATTTCGAATTTTCTCATTATTCCTTTGTTTTTCAAGTTCGAGTAAAGTACAATTCCGATTAGAATACCATGCTTGATCGTATTATTCAATATAAGCAAGATTTCGTCTTTAATTTTAGGACCCTATTTTAACTTAATGCTAATTCTTCACACGTCAAGTACGGAAAGGCCGAGAGGAGGCCTTTCTTAAATTAATGCTAGGGAGGGTAGCCCGGTCTCGCCATGTTACTCTTAATGCTAACAGTAGTGCTTTTTACAAAACAAAAATTACTAACAAGACTTGCATTTAAAAGGACAGGAATTAACAAGCAATTAACAAAACATTTGGAACTAAAAACAAAACATTTTAAAACCTAATTCATTTTAAACTTTTGAATAAGAAAATCTTTCCGTGTTTTGATTCCGGTGCCCAGTGGGTTGGGGTATCTCGTTTGGAGGCAGTTTGACAGGCGGGCAAGAACCTGACATTTGTTTTGCTTCCTGCTTTGCCTGTCAGAGTCCGCAGTAGCAGCAACCTGCCAGTTTTTTCATCTTCCGTAGCGGCTGGACGACAACGACGACGCCGGTGGCGATTTATCGCCATCGGCTGAAAAACTCGTGGTTGGATGATTTGGCGGCCGACTAATTTCCCTTCGGCACCTGTAACAGGGTAACCGAGCGTGGAGAAAAGCGGTCTCCGCTCGTTAACCACCGGCAGATTAGGGGCGGATCGGGTTTACGGGCCACCAACAGTGGGTAGGGTGGGGAAAAATCCACAAGCGTAGTTCCGTAGTCTCCCCCGGGGGAACGAAGATTAACAGGTGCAAATTGTGGATAGAGTGATTTTGGTACACAAGCGAGTTCCGTAGTGTCCCCCGGGGGAACGAAGAGGTGAACAGAGGGAGCGATTCAAAATGACAGTTTAGAGACCTACATGCCCTCTACGGTCTGTGAAGATAACAAGAGGAACCCCTTGGTGCAACTCTGATCTGGCGAAACTCAGGAAACAATGTAGAAAGAGTTGGAACCGACGACGTTCGGCTGGTTCGGAGGCTTTCAGGTCGTCTCGCAAGGCCTACAGGAAAGCTCTCCGGTCTGCTGGAAAAACCTTTGTACAAATATTTCCAGTTTGAGTGAAGTCAGTCGGTTAACAAAAAAAATCCTTGCGAAATCTAAGGATTTCTGAGTGAACGAACTTCGTTTGCAAAATGGCGATCTGACTTCCTCTGATGAGGAAGTTCTGGAATGCTTATTCAGCACACACTTCCCTGGATGTGCGGATATTACATCTTCGGATGAATCTGATGTCTTTTCTTGTAGTTATGTTATGATTCCCTGGCCTCGGCTTGGAGTATTGTAACTATAGAATCGATTGAGTGGGTATTTAATAGCTTTGCTCCTTTCAAATCTCCTGGAGCAGATGGGATTTATCCTATTTTGCTTCAGAAAGAATTTGATTATTTCAAACATGTTTTGAAAAAAATACTTGTTTGCAGTTTTGCTACAGGGTATATTCCCAAATCTTGGCGGGATATTACTGTGAAGTTCATTCCGAAACTGGATCGTGCATCGTATGAAGAAGCAAAGAGTTTCAGACCTATCAGTTTGACCTCTTTTCTCCTGAAATGCTCATGGTATATCTCCAGGCTTAGGGACAAAACGTCGAAAGACAAAACGTCGAAAGCCAAAACGTCGAAAACGAGTAATTTAAGCAAATAGTGAATTCTTTTTTCTTTTAAAGGAAACCCACTCTTTCACTTGTATCTGCCAACTAGTACAGGGGGAGCCTTCTTGATACTCATTGAAATAACACCTCAGGGTCGGCATGTATCTAACCCAGTTCTTTGCGGGTAGGGAATATTCGCACAGTAGTATATAAAAATAACTTCACGGCCTTCTTCCCGGCCTTTTCGCGGCCTTTCCCGGCCTTTTCTTCTTCCTACACTTTTTCCACATTCTTAATCACTACTCTAACCTGTCTTTATCCTCTACTTCTTCGGGGCCCCTTCTACTGAAACCCAGTGTTGCATTTGAACTGAAATAACGTACAACAGCTTGAATGTGTCATCAAATCCTATGTGCGTCCTGCCCAAGGTTCTGAACTAGGATTTGTGACGCATGCATACATACACGGAAATATGCGCCACAATGACTTGGATTATCGTGACATGGGGCATTGAGGTTCTGCACCCAAATCCGGCTTTTCCGCAATCCACGGAGATCAAACCGGTTCCTCCTCTCAAGAGATGGTGAGTTTCTGAATCGAATCAGCCCAATAATACGTAGAATTGGTGAAAAAATGGCATAAACATGACCATTTAAGTTTACCAGGTACCAGGGTACCATGTTGCCATTCTGAAAGTGCAGTTCTTCCTTTAAGTTGCGTTCACTTTTAAGCTCACGCGTGTTCCAAATTTTGAACTGAACAATGTTCAAATATGTTTGATCGCAGCGTGCCGCATTTGAACTTTAACGCAATTTGATCACATTTAAATGCAACACTGTGAGTGGCACACTGCCAGTGCCACCTTCCGACCTGTATAACTGGATCTCTGGCACCTTTAGGGTGGCTATGGCGATTATCGGACGCATTGTTTCATCAAGGATCTGAAGAATCATGGAGTGCATGGCAGTGACTCCCACCCAAGATAACGAGACAATATTCGTGTGTCCCCGTTAATCAGTTCTCCATCCTGCCATCTTGGTGGATCTACCCTCTCAGACTACCAACAGGATCGTTTTAAATTCACACAAAATCTGAAAAAAAATCCACACTGAACTGCCAACACATACACACTTTCGACGTTTTGTCCTTTCGACGTTTTGTTCCTTCGACGTTTTGGCATTCGACGTTTTGTCTTTCGACGTTTTGTCACCCATTCATATCTCCAATGATTTCCAATTGGTTTCCCCAAATGCTCAAAAACCGACATCTCTTCGCGACATTGCGTCAAGTGGCGATTAGGAAATTGAGTGTTTGTGGATGCCTCCAAGGGGGAGTCTTATCGCCACTTTTGTGGAATCTCGTAGTAGATACGCTATTGAGGCAACTCAATAATAGCGGTTTTCCTACTTATGGCTTTGCGACGACTACCTAACATTGTTAGTCGGTATGTGCATCAGCACCCTTTTCGACCTGATGCAAAGCGCCCTTCTGGTGGTTGAGGGTTGGTGTCGCCAATATGGCCTTTCGGTTAATCCGAGTTAGACGGTTTCGGTTAATCCGAGTGATGGCGTTCGACCTTTGCGTCTCTTTGATTCTGAAATCGATGTGACTGAACAGGTAAAGTACGTTGGAGTTATTCTTGATTCCAAGCTTTCCTGGACATCTCACATTGAGTTCAGAATCAATAAAGCCTATATGGCCTTCGGGCAATGCCGGGTAACCTTTGGTGCAACTTGGGGTCCAAAACTCAAGTATATCAAATGGATCTACACAACTGTTGTTCGGCCAATATCGGCCTATGGATGTCTTGTGTGGTTGCAAATGGGCGAAATGAGAACGGTCCAATCAAAGTTAGGCCATATCCAAAGGATGTGCCTAATGGCGATGTCTGGAGCGTTCTCTTCAACTCCCACGGCAGCGCTCGAAGCTCTTTTTGACGTTGCTCCACTACACATTCATCTCAAACAAGAAGCATTTTCTTGCACTTACTGTCTACGGGTACTTGGTCTACTAAAGGAAACTCCTGTGAACCGCACATCAACACACACCTCGTTGTTTCCCTTTTGGTGAATTGGGACAAAATTGTCCTTGATCCGAGTGATCTCACAATTGCTTGTAATTTTCCATATAGGACATTTTCCACGAAATTCCCTTCCCGGAAAGAGTGGACATCTGGTTATCTGGAGAGAAGTATTTCAGACGGCATCGTATGTTACACTACTGATGGCTCCCTTCTCGAAGGTCGAGCAGGTGCTGGTGTATGTTCTCGTGAGCTACACAGTTCGAAAAAATAATGTACTATTACATGATATATAATGCACATAATTGGAGCATGATAAATGGTGTAGCTTTACATGACATTCTAAATTTGAGATGTCATGTAATGTTCATATCGAATGGCGTAGATTTATGAAGTACCGCTGCTGTAAAAAAAAAACGAACGTTTTCATCACTTCCACAAAAAAATGTACACTGGATAAGCTTAATCTTTAACGTTTATTATCGTTTATCAAATAGTTAACATTTATGATGATTAAGTCACACATTTTTGGGGGTGAAAAATGCCTATAATCCGCAGCAGCGGGGTCCCGTAATGGAAGAAAGCACTACCAAAGTTCCATTGTATGCAGCATCCTGATCCGATTCGTTTCTCCGGATAGCGTGCGGCTGTACATAAATGAAAAGAATACTTACAATGAACAAATGTATACAGTATTGTTCCGATTTTATCACGCCCCTTTTCAAAAATGTTTTTGAATATTCCTCAAAACCTATTCGCAGTTCCAATATTTTTAAAGTTGCAAAACGCACCTTCAGCATTCATCTTCAAGAAAAGTGGAAACACTTGCTTTCAAATGTAACAGTAAATTAATGAAAAATGAAGGACTGACGCGCGGAGGGCGTGATAAAATCGGAACATAACTGTACAACTTACTTCTTGAAAAAACTCACTTAAAGAAGAAAAGCAAACTTCTTCCGCAAATAAACTTCTGCTGGAACTTTCTCTGCAGCAATCTCTTCGACCACGGTAGCCATGTTTGTTTTGATCCGCTTGTCAGGCAAAACAGTTGGGCGTGCGCATCTTTACATTATGGTCATGTAATATTCGCAGTTTTTTCGTTGAAATGTCATGTCGTCCCACAAACTCCAAAGGTTATAGACACAAAGGAACCTTGTCTCATTAATAACGATTCAAACATAATGGAATATTGATCGACGGCCATTCCGCCATCCATGTGCATCAAAATAATCAGAAAATTACATTGCATTTTTGATTACATGATCGTTGCTTCCGTTAGATTTTAGTTCACATGACGATGAATGTTCAGATTTTTTTTCTGTGTAAGGCTGTATCAGTCTTACTCATTTGGTAGACACTGCACCGTATTTCAGGCCGAAATCTTTGCTCTTATGTGCGGAGTGCAATCAGCACTTCAGCAGCACGTAATGGGCAAAATAATATACTTCTGTTCAGATAGCCATGCTGCTATTAAAGCACTTGCTTCGGCCAACTCTAGGTCGAAGGTAGTTATCGTTTGTCGAACTCAAATCGAGGAGCTGAATTCAGCAAACGCTGTTCACCTTGTATGGGTACCTGGCCATTCTTCCATCGCTGGAAATGAATTGGCTGATCGCACTGGAGCATCATTTGACTTCATTGGCACTGAGCCAGCTATTCTGATATCGAAGTGTTGAGTAAAGCTTCAGATTCACACCTGGCTGCCACTCAACACAAACAATACTCGAATAGTTTGGAGTCATGTCGTCAAACCAAATTGTATTGTACTGAGCCATCTCCAAGGGTGCAGAATTGCAGCATTCTGGTCAAAGCATTGACTGGGCACTGCCGACTCAGATCACATGGCGAATATTCAGCAAGCTCATTCATTTGTATGTTATAGCTGTGAATCCGATTATGGAGCTCCGTATCATTTGATATGTGACTGTCCAGTTTTTGCACAGCAGCGTTTCCGAGTATTCGGTAAACACTTATTAAGTGAAACTGACTTCAGAAACCTGAATCTTCAGGATATTTTGTTGTTCTTAACCCGCCGTGGTAAAGAGCTATAGGCTCTCTTTCGCTTTATGCGTTACTACAGTACCCTTTTCAGGGCGCTGTTTGAACCTATTGTGGTACGCTTATGCATTAGTACCCTCTTCCAGGGTATTTTTTCCTATTTCCCTTCCTGTCCTTATCCCCATCCTTATCCTTATTTCCTTCCTTTTCCCTCAGGTAGATGATGAAATAAGCTATTATTTTGGCGATGGCACAAATGTCCCAAATGAAAGTGCCTCTGGAGCCTGTTCTGGCATCCAGAGGCTGCGTAAGAAATGCTGCATCAATCTCAGCTAGATCCATGGTGGTAGCCCCATCAGCGTGGTCGTCCCAGTGTTGGCTGGGATGCTAAACAGAACTGACACGATGGCCCTTCGACGAGACAGGAGTGTTAGTTTTGTAGGCCACCCGTAAAAACTCTTATTACGGAATGACGAAATGACTTCCCAAGTAACCAACAAGCATTTAAAATAGCATTCCTTCAGCATTAAGTAGTCTGTACGACAACGCTTTAAATGCTAATTAGCCGTATATACGCCTTAAGTGCTGCTCAGCAGCAGGTTTTGCCAAAATAACGGGCTGTCTTAGTGCTGACCCCTTGAGTAGCGTCGTTTCAAAATGTCAAAAAAGCGTAACGCCTCGTCGTCGAGCAAAACAAAACAAAAATAGATTCACGCTTTTTCTTCTTGGTCTCTCAGCGGTCCCGCATCCTCGTCCATGCCCACTCCAGCTCCTTCTCCAGCTTGTTGTACACTTTTTTGCTTGTTTAGTAGTAATTGGGATTTGAACTTATGATCCAGAGATGACTATATAAATTTGTGTTGCTTCCACGCTGCAGGATACGATACAGCTGATGCGATAAGGTGCGCTAATTTTATCCCCAATATAAAGAATGATTGGAATGTGGCTCCAATTACAAACCCCAAAACAAATGGTTTTCGAAGAGATATTTCCTTTGCATAAAGCATTTTTATTCCCTCTTCGATCTACATCATATTCCTCTTCCCTCTTTCGTTCTACAATTTATGATCCGCCCAAGGAAATTGATCCCTCCGGATGGATCCGGTGGATCGGTGCACTTCCGATGTAATGAGAAACGGTAACTTTTGGATGTCCGTGTTCTCAATCAAAAACAACTACAGCAATGTTTCCGACGATGATTTCTGAAAAGACAGGGAAAAACGAATATGCAACACAGATGTCCAAATTTGTCAACAAAGGACTACATCATGTAAAAGAGACGGCATGTGCTGTCAAATGCATAACATACCTTCCATACTCTTTGCTCGTAGCATTTACAGAGCATTTAAAAAGCATTTTTATTGCTTCCGAGCGAAAACATCTCTGGCAATCGAAATGCTACACAGTAAAACCGCTCAGCACTAAAATGTGTAAGCCCTACTCATAAGTGCATAATTTCCAGACCACACAAAAATGTGTTACAGTTACACATTCTCAAAAAACAGCTCGTACACTCGTCTAGATGCGAAATGTCGATTTTTTTTTTGTTTTCCAAGGTCACTAGTAAACCTAGCTAGATTGCTGTACAAAAATTTTTGTGAATTTAACGATTTTGCGGACACAGGAGCTGATTTTGTGAATGTGCAAGGGTTACACTTTTTGGTGTAGTCTGGAATAGGTCCTATCTGCATTTGAGAGGCTCTCTTTGTTCACTTTCTCTTTCAATTATTGCAATGTAATGGTACACTTTTCAACTATTTTTTGCAGAACAAATCAAAAGACGATTGTTTTGACCATCGTTCAATGCAAGGAGACAATCATAATACAAATAAACAGCTGAGATATTAACGAAAGAGAGGGAAACCAAAGAGAGCCTCTCTTCTGCAGATTGGACCTTTAGACATGTTTGGCCTGAATTAACATGAACTTGAATAAATTAACAAAGAACAATTAGGAAAAAAACGAGTAATATAAATAGCTTAAATTTACCAATGAACATAGGGGTCGTCCATAAATGACGTAGCTTTTTGGGGGGGGGGGGGTTTGTGATTTTGTGACGAAGTGTGACGATAGGGGGGTAGGGGTTTATGACATGCTACGTAGCTTTCTATTAGGCCTATTGAGAAAAATATTTCATAATTAATGAACTTTTTACTTGCATTAAGAATAATAATACTTAATGTAAGTAAATAAAAAAAATTGCATGATTTTTTTTCCATCCAAATTAATGTAAATAACAAATAATGGAAATAAATGCCGGCTTCATTTCATAAGACATGCAGCTATCGGACGCAACAACTGTATCTGAGAAAGTGGTTTTGAAATCCTGACAAAAAACAATTTCGCTCAAATGATTCTCAAGACCGATAGTTTGCTGCTTGCTATAGAGGGCACTGCTATAGAGGGCACTGCACGCCACTAAGGTTACAAAGGAAAATTTTTCTAAGCTTCTGGCATTACGGCAAGTTTCCAGGAGTTCCTTATATAGTTTCTACAGTACTTCCACGAAGAATTCATCCAACAATTTCTTATGGAACTCCTCTAGCAACTTTGTAAGAAATTTTTCATTGTGTTCTTTATGGGTTTCCCGAACAGGAGAAGGGTAACATTTCCATAGGAATTACTGCTGGGAATCCCAGAAAAAAACTTCTGAAAACATTTCAAAAGGATCTGGAAGAATCTCAGAAGGAATCCTTAAAGGAACTTCCAGACGAATTTCAGAAGGAACTCCTTTAACAATCATGAAAGAAAATAGAGAACTTTCAGAAGAAATTCCGTGAGGAGTACCTGGAGCAATTTAGATGAAGTTTTCGGAGAAACCTTGAATAAACTTCTAGAAGAATCTTAGATGGAGATATTTGTAGATTGACAGAAGGAACTCCTGGTTTAATTTCTGAAGAAAGCACGAAAGAAAAAATTGAAAAAAATCCCGTATAGAATTTCTGAAGCATTCCCGAAAATAACTTTTGAGGACTCACAAAAGATTATCTGGATATAACACCTGGTGAAATCTAAGAAAGAAAATCCTGGACGAGTTCCAGTAGCAACTATGGGAGGAATCCGTGAAGGGATTCCTAGCAGAAAAAGTTACTGCAGGAGTTACTGCAGGAGTCCCAGGAAAAAAATCCCGGATAAATCCTAAAAAGAAGTCCTCGAGGAATCCCAGAAGAATCCAGGAAAGAATTCCTGAAGGAATCCAAAAAGGAACACCTGGAGGAATCCCAGAAGCAACTCCTGGGAGGGTTTTAAAAGAATACCGGAGGGATTACCTGCCGAAATCTTGGAATGTATATCTGAGTAAATGAAGGAAGCCAAGAAGGAACTCCTGGAGGAATCCCGAAAGGAACTTTTTTAGGAAACACAGAAAGAAGTTCTGATGGAATCTCAAAGGAAATTCCGGTTAAAATCCCTGTAGAGATGTCTAAAGAAACTACTGGTGGAAGAGAGAAGAACAAAAACCTTGAAAGAACTCCTGAAGGAAACCATGGATAAACTATTAGAAAAAACCTTAGAAAAAAAACTCCTGGAGAAATCTCAGAAGGAGCTTTTGAAGGAATCTAAGAAGGAGCTCCGGAACCCCTGAAGGAATACAATAAGGAAGAATTCCCTAATGGAATCCAAAAAAAAAATCCATGGAGAAATCCTAGAAGGAAGTACTGGAGGAACTAAAAAGGGAGACATTCTAACAAATGGGAATCCCAAAATAAACTTCTCTAGGAATTCCAAATCGAACTGCTGTAAGTATTTTAGAAGAAACTCCTGCAGGGCCCTTCGAATGCGGTGGTGAATTTTATTCAAATGAAATCAATTTGATATTCTTAATAGATTTATTAGTGAACAAACTATATCTTCGGAAGGATTGTACGACATTTCCCCGAAAACCAGTTCCCTGAATGAAGTTTCCCCGAAAATTTTTTCCCCGAAAAACGATATCCCGAACGGGTCGTTTCCCCGAATTTACCGTTTCCCCGAAATATTTATAAACCTATTTTTAGTACTAATTTCTGATGACTTTCTTGATTAATACCATTGTCTGAACTAGTTATTGAAACGAAATAGCGGAAAGTTAGCCTGAGTACAAAGTCTGTCGATGTGTAGTCTTTAGAAAGATATCAAGATCATGGAAACTTTCACATATTGTGCATTCCCTCTTATCATGAAATTTTAGAGATATAATATTCTTCATGATGTTTTAATGAGGTTTGCTCTTCTTTTAAATATGGGTCGTTCTTTTCTGTGATACTGATTGAAATGGCATGGCACTCAATTAGAACACGTTCATCATAATTTTCCCTTCTTTTATTCATAGGCTGTTCTTTCAATTTATTTTTCAATATACAATCGATGAAAATACCCTTTAAATGCATAATACCTTTAAAATGAGTCATCAAGAATGTGGTAGTAATCTGCTGAAGTTCTTTGTCATTGTAAAACACATGATCCTGATACCCTAAACTTCAAGTCATAAATTATTCTTGCTTGTGAAGGAAGTCTTTAATTTTAATGGGTATTTACAGGCTTTAAAACTAAAAGTCAATGGAACTCGATTTGATTGACAAATAGATTTGAAGCTAAGCACTCTTCAGATTATTTTTTGTAAATTAATGGATCAATCATGACCGAAGTAGCATTTGAAATTGACATATTAGTAGTTAGGCTGTCGACAATATTTTGAAGGAACAGCATATAATGAAGAAGGGAGAATCTTTGATGAATATTTTTACTATAACGACCATAGATACTAGAACAGTTGGTCACAAAACCAAAAAATAAAAAATAAAACAAATATATCAGCAGTCAAATTACTGATGATTAATTGAGCAGCTCAACTTGAAAGAACTGCCTATGTTTAAAAGAAGGAAAATTTTATTAAATGAAAGGTTATAAATCGAGCCAAAAAGACAGTGCTGGATCATTAGGCAGAAGTATGTCAAGCCGAAGTACGTTAGGACGCAGTCCGGTTGAGTTGAAAGCCATGAAAAAATCCAGTTTGATCCTATATAAAACCCAATACTCAAAAGAATAGCCGACTTCTCAAAGTAGGAAAATCTGTCATGAGACAGTCAGTGGTTTAATAAATTACCACCGTCAATAAGCTATGCGATATTACAACTAAAAACACTTGCGTATTATAAAAAGAATCGAAATTTTCAGTTGAAATGTATGTAGAGTGATCAATTAATGATCAGTATCTCAGTAGCAGTAAAACATCAACATCAAGAAATCATCTGAGAAAAGGGAAAAGGATATTTTAAAATCATGGAAGTATCCATAGAATGCCCTAGATTCAAATAATGTAAAAAAACTCAAGGGAATCAAACATATTCTAGGAATTCGAAATCAAATTTTAACATCGTTAATGAAGAAAATTAGGAAGACGGCCTACTGACTCGTTCTACCATATGAACTTCAGCTTAGCAACCCATTCGGTTTAACGTACTTCGGTCTGATGTACTTTGGCTAAGCGTACTTCGTCCTAAAGACCGGATCCCTCTAGTTGTGCATTGGGTGAATGTAAAATGGCATATGCAATACTCTTTTCGGGCAAAAGGTACATTCGGGGAAACATTTTTCGGGGAAATGGTACATTCGGGGAAAAAACTTTCGGGAAACATCATTCGGGGAACTGGTTTTCGGGGAAATGTCGTACAATCCTTCGGAAGAGCTTCTAGGCTAATATGGTATTGGGAGCATCAATTTCCGGTTCTTTGACATCAAGCAGAACGATGGGTGGTTTATTGAGTCATTAGCTTTGGTGATAATCTCCACTGGTTGCACCTATGGTCTTGATGTCGGCGATCTGAACTTGGCAGTCGGCTATGTTTTCTTGCTATTGTTGTTTTTTCATAATATTCTATTAGCATGCAACTTAAAATTGAAATCAGAGCTAAGTTCGAGTTTTTTTTACATGAAAATTTTGTTGAGGGGGGGGGGGGGGGGTGTTTAACAAGCTACGCCATTTATAAAGAGGGGTGTCTGAATTTGTGACAAAATGCTACGAGGGGGGAGGGGGGTATTAAAAATCGCTCAAAAAAAGCTACGTCATTTATGGACGCCCCCATATTAAATTATAAAGCGTACTTGCTACAATAGTTAAAAACCTCATCATCTGAGGCTAAACTCAATGTAAAGGAAATCCAATTGGGTTAGGGATCCATGTATGTACTAACTCTTCGAAGACTGGAAAGTGCTAGTACGCAAGGAACATTCTAGAATCCTTATTACTGAACACATGTCCCATTATTGGAATGATATTGCTGCTAATGTTAAAACCCGGGTCCTAAACTTCCTACTGGGGAGAATTTAGCAGTAAAACAAGGGTGATGCTAGGTTTCCGATGCATGGCCAATATCAGTACTCTTGTTTTGTTTTCTAAGAAAACAAAACAAAAACTGTATCAAAATCGATACTTCATTGCTCCTCAATGGCAATTGAGTAATGCGACATGCACTACACTAAGGATACGGGTAATGTCATAATAGATCTAAAAACTGGTCGCAGTGACAAACCCGAACAGGAATAAAAAAAAAAACAAAAACAGTGTGTTACCATCAAGTTTTACTTATAATTAAATTCAATATGCTTAAGACCTAGCTTAGGACAGAAAAAACTACTTCTTGCGTGCCTTAAAATATTTTACAAGCGCATAGAAATTAGCCTCAAAATTGAAAATATTTTGGAGGCCTGGAAACAGTTCTGCACCACTTATATACTTCTTAACCCCCAGGCCTGGCGTAATATACAATAATACATAGAACTAACAACTTTTCAGATTAATTTATTTGAATTCCAACTAATGGAGCCTTGCCAAAAGGAAGGTTATGCAATTTTTAGCCTTCCTGACCCAGACGTCCACCGGAATAAAACTGTCCTCGTGGCTCCAACTTTTGAAGCTCCCAGCATAATTGAAACTACAACTACCAGTAAAGTGAACCTCAAAATTACATTGAAAAATATTGATGTTTGCGTCTTTGGCAGCGGTTTGAAATTTTGTTGTAAGCCCCGTAGCCTACGGGTTAAATGCTTAGTGATTACCTGGGTTATCCATTAATGACGTTGCATTTTTGGCCGATTTTTTACTCCTTCCTCCCACACCGTAACATATTTTCCCATACCTTACATGGTTCGTCACACAATCGTGGACTCCCCTTCCCCTTTAAGGGCTACGTCGCTCCCTATAAATACGCCAGATTGGCCTCCATGGTTTACCAGCGCCACAGGTTGATCCAGAGGGTAGATAGTTGGGTTAACAGGCGCCATTGGAAAGTTACATTCCACCTGACCCAGATTCTTTCGGGTCATGGTAGCTCCAACAGTATCAACATCGTTTCGGTCATGCGGGTTCTCCCGAATGTCCGGTTTGTGCGAGTTTAGGGAAAGCGGTGGAACACGTTTTGTTCGTGTGCCACCGCACAACAACGGGGATGCTTTCGAGATGGTAGTAGAATTCGTCTACCTCGATTGCCCGTTAACGGACAATAACATGAGCCGTGAAATACGAAGGTGCATCTTCAGTGGTAGTCGTGCCTACTACGGGCTCCAGAAGAAACTGCGGTCAAAAAAGATTCACCCCCGCTCCAAATGTACCATGTACAAGACGCCAATAAGACCGGTGGTCCTCTACGGACACGAGACATGGACGATGCTCCAGGAGGACCTGCAAGCACCCGGAGTTTTCGAGCAACGCGTGCTAAGGACGATCTACGACGGCGTGCAGGAGAACGGTGTGTGGCGGCGAAGTATGAACAACGAGCACGCTGCACTCTACGGTGAACCCAACATTCTGAAAGTGGCTAAAGCAGGATGGATGGTGGGCAGGACTTGATGCCAGAATGACGGATAGTAACCCTGCAAAGTTGGCGTTTGCTAACAATCTGGTTGGTACAAGACGGCGTGGAGTGCAGAGAGCACTTTGGCGGACCAGGTAGAGCGTGACCTGGCGAGCGTTGGGCGTGACCAACGTTGGAGAGCTGCAGCTGCAAATCGAGCATTGTGGCGTCAAAGTTATCAAATTGATGTTGAACTAAATAAATGAAAAATCAAATGAATATTTGAATAAGGAATAATTTGTCAATCAGAACAGCCAACAGTCAGACAGAAAGCCACAGCATTGCAGTGCGCTAGTATATTTCGTTTCGTAAATAGTTTCACCTATCCATACAATTTATAACAGTGCACGTCCTCCAAACAACCTGGCGTGTCTTTTGTACCTCTCACCATCTCTACTGTTGGTTGGTGCTGGCGGCAAATAATCATCCCCTTCAAAGACATCGTTCCTTCCCTCCGGGGGTGGTAGTAGCAATGCAGGAGCATCCGTCGTCGCTGGCAGCAGCGGGGCACCATACTCCAGCGGAACCTGTGGCTTTTCGTAATGATATGGTCCCTGGTAGTCCGCATGGCTACTGTCCAACTGTCCACCACCGGCTTGGATCACCTCAGCATCGGCAGCGACGTCAATGTCTACGTCCAGCGACGACGACGATGACGAAGCCGGTACCGGGCCGTGCTCCGGCAGGACAGTGTTAGCTTCCGGGTTGGGTTGCAAATTGGTGGTCAGCACCAGACACGTTTGAATTTCCTCCGCCGCCGCCGTCGCCGTCACTGCTGGTTGATGATGATTGTCGATGGGGACTGCGGCTGCTGCTTTTGCGACGATCTCGCTAACGTCCGCGTTGGCTGTTTGAAGATGCTATTTTAGGCGATATATGCTCTCGGGTTAGCGATTCGGCGAACTTACCGTAACAGACGAGCAAACAAAACGAAATTAAATATGCCGATGGATGCATTTTGACTGGGAGCGACTTATTGCTGGATGATGTGGTGGTTTTGCGTTGGAAGACTGTAATGGGAACTGATTGCGATACTTTTGGATGCTATCTATTTATATGGTGTCTGAACGGATCGTTGGAAACAAACATCAGGCGTTAGGCTGATCTATATTCGCGGCTAAAACATTGAAGTATTTGCCAATTGTATTAGTTTGTTCAGCGTCAATATAAAAAAAAGCTATAGCATTAGATGAGATTGAAGGTAACACGAGATGCAAATATTAGAATATACAGGGTGTTTGGTTCCGGGTTTTGGATATTTTAAGGGCTGATAGGTCTTGATGAGAGATGAAAAAGTTCCCATGGAACATAGGGTCGGAAATCACTGCTAAGTGAGTTAATCACATTTTAAGTTTTTAATTTTTGGTTATCTTTGAAGTCCTATATCTACTAAACTATCAATCGTAGAAACTTTCTCAGCGCACGAATTGAAAGCTAATTACTTCTACTTTCTTAGTCTCTTGGACGTAAACTTTGTAAAAATAGTTTAAAGGGCCTTAAATTGAAAAATAATGCAAAATTGGTCGAAAAAATCGACTCTTTTTTGGACATTTTTGATGTTTTAAATATGAAAATAAAGCTTTTGTCAAAAAAGTTCTTCTACAAAACATGCACGAACTTGTTCCCTAAAAATGTTTCTTTGACACCAAAACTCTATCTTTTGTAGTTAAGCCAAAAAATGTTTTTGAAAATAACGTTCCAAATTGCATTAACTTCATGCCAAAACAATGGTCATCACCCTATCCGTCGTGCGTTCGTGTGCTGTTGCTGCACGGCATGAGGACGACTACTGCTGCTGGCTTGGCTGCTGGTGATGTCATCGCATACAGAAAACGAGCTCGCTCTTTGTCGCGTCACATCTCCGCCTGTGGAATCATTCGAGGCGGAGTTTGGATTTGCGCATACTAAGTGCGACGTGCAGTTAACTTGTTTTTCGACGGAGCGAAAGGAAAGCGCCGACGAAAGTGTATTTACAAGAGCAACCATTTAAATCATTCGCACTCGTAGCTCTGCTGCGGTGCTGTTCAGATGGGGGGGGTCTGTGCGTGCGGCCATTTAGAGTATGCACTTATTTGATGCATTTCATTTTTTTGTATGATGTGCAAGGATAATGATTCTTCTTATTTCTTGCATAACATTCCCACTGGGACAGAGCCTGTTTCTCAGCTCAGTTGTAAAACATACAGCAAAAAATTCCTTTGGAACCAATCATGGGGGATCCTTGGGAAATGATACCTTTGGGGAATCTAATGAACAAGTTGGACATTTTAGGAGAAGTTGGGGATTCTTAAGGGACATTGGGGATTTTTACGAGATATTGGGGATTTTTAAGGAACATTGGAGAATTTTAGGAGATATTGGGAAGGGGAAAAGGGAACTTAGGAATCATGTGGTCCTTGAGAAATGATACCTTTGGGGAATCTAATCAACAAGTTGGACATTTTAGGAGAAGTTGGGGATTCATTAGGAACATTGGGGATTTTTAGGAGATATTGGGTTGGGTAAAGGGAACTTAGGAATCATGGTGGTCCTCGGGAAATGATACCTTTGGGGAATCTAATTAACAAGTTGGACATTTTAGGAGAAGTTGGGGATTCTTAAGGGACATTGGGAATTTTTAGGCGATATTGGGGAGGGTAAAGGGAACTTAGGAATCATGGCTGTCCTCGGGAAATGATACCTTTGGGGAATCTAATCAACAAGTTGGACATTTTAGGAGAAGTTGGGGATTCTTAAGGGACATTGGGGATTTTTAGGAGATATTGGGGATTTTTAAGGAACATTGGAGAATTTTAGGAGATATTGGGAAGGGGAAAAGGGAACTTAGGAATCATGGCGGTCCTCGGGAAATGATACCTTTGGGGAATCTAATTAACAAGTTGGACATTTTAGGAGATATTGGGGATTTTTAAGGAACATTGGGGATTTTTACGAGATATTGGGTAGGGTAAAGGGAACTAAGGAATCATGGGGATCCTTGGGAAACGATACCTTTGGGGAATGTAATCATAAAGTTGGACATTTTAGGAGAAATTGGGGATTCTTAAGGGACATTTGGGATTTTTAGGCGATATTGAGGAGGGTAAAGGGAACTTAGGAATCATGGGGATCGTTGGGAAATGATACCTTTGGGGAATCAAATCAACAAGTTGGACATTTTAGGAGAAGTTGGGGATTCTTAAGGGACATTGGGGATTTTTACGAGATATTGGGGATTTTTAAGGAACATTGGAGAATTTTAGGAGATATTGGGAAGGGGAAAAGGGAACTTAGGAATCATGGCGGTCCTCGGGAAATGATACCTTTGGGGAATCTAATTAACAAGTTGGACATTTTAGGTGAAGTTGGGGATTCTTAAGGGACATTGGGGATTTTTAGGAGATATTGGGGATTTTTAAGGAACACTGGGGATTTTCAAGGAACATTGGGGATTTTTAGGAGATATTGGGAAGGGAAAAAGGGAACTTAGGAATCATGGGGATCCTTGGGAAATGATACCTTTGGGGAATCTAATCAACAAGTTGGACATTTTAGGAGAAGTTGGGGATTCTTAAGGGACATTGGGGATTTTTAGGCGCTATTGGGGAGGGTAAAGGGAACTTAGGAATCATGGGGGTCCTTGGGAAATGATACCTTTGGGAAATCTAATCGACAAGTTGGACATTTTAGGAGAAGTTGGGGACTCTTAAGGAACATTAGGGATTTTTAGGAGATATTGGGGCTGGTAAAGGGAACTTAGGAATCATGGTGGTCCTTGGGAAATGATACCTTTGGGGAATCTAATCAACAAGTTGGACATTTTAGGAGAAGTTAGGGATTCTTAAGGGACATTATGGATTTTTACGAGATATTGGGTAGGGTAAAGGGAACTTAGGAATCATGGCGGTCCTCGGGAAATGATACCTTTGGGGAATCTAATTAACAAGTTGGACATTTTAGGTGAAGTTGGGGATTCTTAAGGGACATTGGGGATTTTTAGGAGATATTGGGGATTTTTAAGGAACATTGGGGATTTTCAAGGAACATTGGGGATTTTTAGGAGATATTGGGAAGGGAAAAAGGGAACTTAGGAATCATGGGGATCCTTGGGAAATGATACCTTTGGGGAATCTAACCAACAAGTTGGACATTTTAGGAGAAGTTGAAGATTCTTAAGGGACATTGGGGATTTTTAGGCGCTATTGGGGAGGGTAAAGGGAACTTAGGAATCATGGGGGTCCTTGGGAAATGATACCTTTGGGAAATCTAATCGACAAGTTGGACATTTTAGGAGAAGTTGGGGACTCTTAAGGATTATTAGGGATTTTTAGGAGATATTGGGGCTGGTAAAGGGAACGAGTGTGCGGTAGTTCGGCAGCAGCAAAGCTTCGCGCGCTGGCTTTGCTAGATTTTTGCGAGTTTTTTTTTCTCTTCTCTCTGCGGGGCTCCGACGACGGGACGAGTGTGCGCGCGCCGTGGTTGAGTCGGTTCCGAATTTTTCGCTTCCCTTCGGCGCTAGTTTCCAATATACTTTTAGTTGATAATAAATATTTTCTTTCATTTTTTGCATTTACAAAAGAGTGAAAAATGTTAGTTCGGGTTCGCCGGTCGAGAAAAAATCCGGGCGCCGACAAGTGAGTCGCGTTCAGTGTATTTCTGTGTGGAATAGACTAAAGGTTTCTGCTCCCTAGTGGAGTGGAGACGCGCGATAGAATTTTCTTTTTGACTAGTTCTTGCGTCGCAAAGTGGTCGGTTGTTAACGGCGGTTTGTGTATATTGATCCATTGTCAAATTATATCACCAACCATAGGTGACTCCCGGACTGACAATGTACCTTACCCTACTAAAAAAAATTCCTTCCTGAGACAAACGTGGAGATGCAGCGATTCGCGGTCTTTTTAACAACGTTTGTCTTACTAACATTCCCTTCCATCCTCGATGACCGTAAGGACGTGGCCGGCGCCGTTATTGACCTTATTAAAGTTGAGAGCTCTCGACCTGTGTACATTGAGAATAGTAAGTTAGTCCCAAGCCCTTTTCATTGGTTCCTTGTGCAATTTCGATTGCTCTGGTCAATCACGGAGTAGCAACTACGAATTGTGCGGTCATCTATGCTCATGCTCATGCTCATATTGGGGCTGGTAAAGGGAACTTAGGAATCATGGTGGTCCTTGGGAAATGATACCTTTGGGGAATCTAATCAACAAGTTGGA
This sequence comes from Aedes albopictus, assembly GCF_035046485.1. Taxonomy (NCBI): domain Eukaryota; kingdom Metazoa; phylum Arthropoda; class Insecta; order Diptera; family Culicidae; genus Aedes; species Aedes albopictus. The sequence continues at coordinate 380,067,350 of NC_085138.1, forward strand.
CATTTTAGGAGAAGTTAGGGATTCTTAAGGGACATTATGGATTTTTACGAGATATTGGGTAGGGTAAAGGGAACTTAGGAATCATGGCGGTCCTCGGGAAATGATACCTTTGGGGAATCTAATTAACAAGTTGGACATTTTAGGTGAAGTTGGGGATTCTTAAGGGACATTGGGGATTTTTAGGAGATATTGGGAATTTTTAAGGAACATTGGGGATTTTCAAGGAACATTGGGGATTTTTAGGAGATATTGGGAAGGGAAAAAGGGAACTTAGGAATCATGGGGATCCTTGGGAAATGATACCTTTGGGGAATCTAACCAACAAGTTGGACATTTTAGGAGAAGTTGAAGATTCTTAAGGGACATTGGGGATTTTTAGGCGCTATTGGAGATGGTAAAGGGAACTTAGGAATCATGGGGGTCCTTGGGAAATTATACCTTTGGGGAATCTAATCAACAAGTCGGACATTTTGTGAAAAGTTGGGGATTCTTAAGGAACATTGGGGATTTTTGGAGATATTGGGCATTTTTAAGGAACATTGGGGATTTTTAAGGAACATTGGGGATTTTTAGGAGATATTGGGAATGGGAAAAGGGAACTTAGGAATCATGGCGGTCCTTGAGAAATGATACCTTTGGGGAATCTAATTAACAAGTTGGACATTTTAGGAGAAGTTGGGGATTCTTAATGGACATTGCGGATTTTTATCAGATACTGGGGATTTTTAAGGAACATTTGGGATTTTTAGGAGATATTGGGCATTTTTAAGGAACATTGGGGATTTTTAAGGACCATTGGGGATTTTTAGGAGTTATTGGGGTGGGTAAAGGAAACTTAGAAATCATGGAGGTCCTTGGGAAATGATACCTTTGGGGAATCTAATCAACAAGTTGGACATTTTAGGAGAAGTTGAGGATTTTTTAGGAACATTGGGGATTTTTACGAGATATTGGGTAGGGTAAAGGGAACTTAGGAATCATGGTGGTCCTCGGGAAATGATACCTTTGGGGAATCTAATTAACAAGTTGGACATTTTAGGAGAAGTTGGGGATTCTTAATGGACATTGCGGATTTTTAGGAGATACTGGGGATTTTTAAGGAACATTTGGGATTTTTAGGAGATATTGGGGCGGGTAAAGGGAACTTAGGAATCATGGGGTCCTTGAGAAATGATACCTTTGGGGAATCTAATCAACAAGTTGGCCATTTTAGGAGACATTGGGGATTTTTATGAAATATTGGGGATTTTTTCGAGATATTAGTTAGGGTAAAGGGAACTTAAGAATCATGGTGGTCCTTGGGAAGTGATACCTCTGGGGAATCTAATCGACAAGTCGGACATTTTAGGAGAAGTTGTGGATTCTTAAGGAACATTGGGGATTTTTAGGAGATATTGGGGATTTTTAAGGAACATTGGGGATTTTTAGGAGATATTGGGAAGGGGAAAAGGGAACTTAGGAATCATGGGGGTCCTCTTAGGAGAAGTTGGGGATTCTTAAGGGACATTGGGGATGATGTTTCCTATGTTTCCTTTACCTTCTCCAATATCTCCTAAAATTTGTTAATGTTTCTTAAAAAAATCCCCTACTTCTGCTAAAATGAACAACTTGTTGCTTAGGTTCCCCAAAGGTATCATTTCCCATGCAGACCCCCATAATTCTCAAGTTCCCCTTACCCTCCCCAATATCTCCTTAAATCCCAATCGTTCATTAAAAAATCTCCGATATCTTCTCAAGAGCCCCAAAATTCCTTAAAAAATCCCCTTTATCTTCTAAAAAGCCCCAACATTCCCTAAAAATCACCAATATCTCCTCAAAATTTCCAATGTTCTTGAAGCATCCCCAACTTCTCCTAAAATGTCCAACTAAATCTAACGATTCCCAAAGGTATCATTTCCCAAGGACCCCCATGATTCCTAAGTTCCGATTACCCTCCCCAATATCTCCTACAATTCCCAACGCTCCTTGAAAAGTTCCCAATATCTCCTAAAAATCCCCAACGTCATGAAAAATCTCCAATATCTCCTGAAAATCCCCAAAGTTTCTTAAAAATCTCCAATATCTCCTAAAAATCACCAATGTTCCCTAAAAATCCCCAATATCTCCTAAAAATCCCCAATGTTCCTTAAAACTCCCCAATTTCTCCTAAAAATTCCCAATGTTCCTTGAGAATCACCAACTTCTCCTAAAATGTCCAACTTGTTGATTAGATTCCCCAAAGGTATCATTTCTCAAGGACCCCCATGATTCCTAAGTTCCCATTACCCACCCCAATATCTCCTAAAAATGACCAATGTCCCTTAATAATCCCCAACTTCTCCTAAAATGGCCAACTTGTTGATTAGATTCCCCAAAGGTATCATATCTCAAGGACCCCCATGATTCCTAAGTTCCTTTTTCCCCTTTCCAATATCTCCTAAAAATCCCCAATGTTCCTTAAAAATCCCCAATATCTCCTAAAATGTCCAACTTGTTGATTAGATTCCCCAAAGGTATTATTTTCCATGGACCCCCATGATTTCAAAGTTCTTTTTACCCTCCCCAACATCTCCTAAAAATCCCCATTGTCCCTTAAGAATCTCCAACTTCTCCTAAAATGTCCAACTTAGAGATGCCAGATAAACAGATTTTTCAGTATTATACAGATTTTTTACATTATGTACAGACAAGATACAGAGTACAGAAAAATACAGATTTTTGAAATTTTATACAGATTTCTCCAGGAAGCATTAAAATGAATTACCTACATCGGCTGTTTTCCTATTCTCCGCATCGACCAATGTGGCGCTAGCTTCTATGCGCGAAAAATCGCTAAAAGTAAATCGCAAAAATATTGTATGGCGAATAGCATCTAAAGGCAAATTTATCGAAGTGGAATACATTATTCGAAAAAATATTTGGTAGTGGTTGTGCACAATGGTGACTACTATTAAGTCTACCAATTATTTTTTCAGTAAAAGCTTTCTATTTCAAGTAATTCAAGCTTAGATGCTTTTCACCATACCAAATAAAATGGATTTACTTCTGCTGATCAACTGTGGGTGTGCGCCAAGCGGGTAGTCCATTGAAGTTATTTTCAATAAATTCAATGAAAACTTTATAAATTTCTGCTTAATCTTTAAAAAAGTATAAAAAATTGAACATTTTCACACATGTTTTAGAAAAATAAACATCAGTAAAAATGTTAAACCGTCAAAATGTAGTACATTTTTAGTAGTTTCTTTTGAAATCTAGGACTCTCGGTGTCTGCTATACCCTTAAAAACGGCGATATAGAAAAATCTGTATTGATACAGATTTTTCGTGGAAATTTTCTGGCATCTCTGGTCCAACTTGTTGTTTAGATTCCCCAAAGGTATCATTTCCCAAGGACCCCCATGATTCCTAAGTTCCCATTACCCTACCCAATATCTCGTAAAAATCCCCAATGTTCCTTAAAAATCCCCAAAATCGCCTAGAAATCCCCAATGTCCCTTGAGAATCCCCAACTTCTCCTAAAATGTCCAACTTGTTGATTTGATTCCCCAAAGGTATCATTTCCCGAGGACCCCCATGATTCCAAAGTTCCCTTTACCCTCCCCAATATCGCCTAAAAATCCCCAATGCCCCTTAAGAATCCCCAATTTCTCCTAAAATGTCCAACTTTATGATTACATTCCCCAAAGGTATCGTTTCCCAAGGATCCCCATGATTCCTTAGTTCCCTTTACCCTACCCAATATCTCGTAAAAATCCCCAATGTTCCTTAAAAATCCCCAATATCTCCTAAAATGGCCAACTTGTTGATTAGATTCCCCAAAGGTATCATTTCTCAAGGACCACATGATTCCTAAGTTCCCTTTTCCTCTTCCCAATATCTCCTAAAATTCTCCAATGTTCCTTAAAAATCCCCAATATCTCCTAAAAATCCCCAATGTCCCTTAAGGATCCCCAACTTCTCCTAATATGTTCAACTTGTTGATTAGATTCCCCAAAGGTATCATTTCCCAAGGATCCCCATGATTCCTAAGTTCCCTTTACCCTCCTCAATATCGCCTAAAAATCCCAAATGTCCCTTAAGAATCCCAAATTTCTCCTAAAATTTCCAACTTTATGATTACATTCCCCAAAGGTATCGTTTCGCAAGGATCCCCATGATTCCTTAGTTCCCTTTACCCTACCCAATATCTCGTAAAAATCCCCAATGTTCCTTAAAAATCCCCAATATCTCCTAAAATGGCCAACTTGTTGATTAGATTCCCCAAAGGTATCATTTCCCGAGGACCGCCATGATTCCTAAGTTCCCTTTACCCTACCCAATATCTCCTAAAAATCCCCAATGTTCCTAATGAATCCCCAACTTCTCCTAAAATGTCCAACTTGTTGATTAGATTCCCCAAAGGTATTATTTCCCAAGGACCCCCATGATTCCTAAGTTCCCTTTACCCTCCCCAATATCGCCTAAAAATCCCCAATGTCCCTTAAGAATCCCCAACTTCTCCTAAAATGTCCAACTTGTTGATTAGATTCCCCAAAGGTATCATTTCCCGAGGACCGCCATGATTCCTAAGTTCCCTTTAGCCTACCCAATATCTCCTAAAAATCCCCAATGTCCCTTAAGAATCCCCAACTTCTCCTAAAATGTCCAACTTGTTGATTAGATTCCCCAAAGGTATCATTTCCCGAGGACAGCCATGATTCCTAAGTTCCCTTTACGCTACCCCATATCTCCTAAAAATCCCCAATGTTGTTTAAAAATCCCCAACTTCTCCTAAAATATCCAACTTGTTGATTAGATTCCCCAAAGGTATCATTTCCCAAGGACCCCCATGATTCCTAAGTTCCCTTTACCCTCCCCTATATCGCCTAAAAATCCCCAATGTCCCTTAAGAATCCCCAACTTCTCCTAAAATGTCCAACTTGTTGATTAGATTCCCCAAAGGTATCATTTCTCAAGGACCACATGATTCCTAAGTTTTCTTTTCCCCTTCCCAATATCTCCTAAAATTCTCCAATATTCCTTAAAAATCCCCAATATCGCTTAAAAATCCCCAATGTCCCTTAAGAATCCCCAACTTCTCCTAAAATGTCCAACTTGTTAATTAGATTCCCCAAAGGTATCATTTCCCGAGGACCGCCATGATTCCTAAGTTCCCTTTACCCTACCCAATATCTCCTAAAAATCCCCAATGTCCCTTAAGAATTTCCAACTTCTCCTAAAATGTCCAACTTGTTGATTAGATTCCCCAAAGGTATCATTTCTCAAGGACCACATGATTCCTAAGTTCCCTTTTCCCCTTCCCAATATCTCCTAAAATTCTCCAATGTTCCTTAAAAATCCCCAATATCTCCTAAAAATCCCCAATAACCCTTAAGAATCCCCAACTTCTCCTAAAATGTCCAACTTGTTAATTAGATTCCCCAAAGGTATCATTTCCCGAGGACCGCCATGATTCCTAAGTTCCCTTTACCCAACCCAATATCTGCTAAAAATCCCCAATGTTCCTAATGAATCCCCAACTTCTCCTAAAATGTCCAACTTGTTGATTAGATTCCCCAAAGGTATTATTTCCCAAGGATCCCCATGATTCCTAAGTTCCCTTTATCCTCCCCAATATCGCCCAAAAATCCCCAATGTCCCTTAAGAATCCCCAACTTCTCCTAAAATGTCCAACTTGTTGATTAGATTCCCCAAAGGTATAATTTCCCGAGGACCGCCATGATTCCTAAGTTCCCTTTACGCTACCCAATATCTCCTAAAAATCCCCAATGTTCTTTAAAAATCCCCAACTTCTCCTAAAATATCCAACTTGTTGATTAGATTCCCCAAAGGTATCATTTCCCAAGGACCCCCATGATTCCTAAGTTCCCTTTACCCTCCCCAATATCGCCTAAAAATCCCCGATGTCCCTTAAGAATCCCCAACTTCTCCTAAAATGTCCAACTTGTTGATTAGATTCCTTAAAGGTATCATTTCCCGAGGACAGCCATGATTCCTAAGTTCCCTTTACCCA